>NC_052485.1:18263022-18342181 GCF_009730915.1 Dioscorea cayenensis subsp. rotundata | reverse complement strand
CATAGATCACATTAGCTTGTAATTTTCATGCTACACACCCACACTTTATCTATGCCATTAGTTCAATCGATATGTGTGAGCATTGTGGGTTTAGTTGCATTGTACTGGCGACGACTGCCCCTATGTTCCATGTATAGATGAGGCTGATGGACGAGATTGATTTAAATAATTTTTTAGTTGTAATTATATTTGGTTGATTGATAGTAATTTATACACATTTTTTTAATTCCCAAATGTGTATGATTATATGGTCCAAGTGGGAGATTGTTAGGTTGTGGACCACACATTTTATAGAGATATAAAGACTTATGTGAATAAGTTGTGTAAATGTACACAACTAATGTTTATAATTGTATATATCTTATTATATTTAAATTTTGAATGGGCCCAACTATTGTGTTTAAATTCAAGTTTGAATAGGGTCCTAATTATCTAATTTTAAATGTGTGGATTTACATATTAATCATATGATGTGTAGAATTTCTGGGGCAAAATATCAAGTTTATGATAAACAGACTTGTAATTAGCCCTATAAAGATTTTTTATAATTAGGGTGTGGTCCTTGACTTAGCATGCAACGATCTGAGATTTCAGAATTAGGGTTCCCATCTCCCCTCTCAACGTCTGATCAGTGAGAAGAACCACAAGACCCAATCATCTTCATCGTAATCAACTGATTCAAGTGCAGGTTCGTTTCCGCCACACTCTTTGTTCCTAAAAAATCTCCAAACAAGAAAATCCAGGGGTTTTTCCAGTGTTTATACCCATTAGATCCATCAATAAATGCATGTTTAGTTCTTAAATTTGAATATATTGTTTATTTTTGTCTTTTCACATTCATAGAATGTTAAATGTGATCCATGTGTTTTATAAAAATTGGTCATTATAATCTATAATAATAATAATTTAATATATTTTTTACTTACAAAAGTTACAAATGTTATATATAAGAGAGTGTGTATGGATTAGGAATTGATCATTCCTGTGTGCCCTTACTTGATGATACAAAGTTTGGGCAATAAACTCACACTCACAACAAGGGGCCAATTACCACCATTGCATCCAATGATACTCAAGCTCAAGACCTTTTAATATACAAATTAATATGCAAAATTTTTTTATTAAGTTTTTTTTTAAGTGTGCGTCACATTTATTTATGAAGTGAAAAATTATAAATTGTTTAAGAAACATATATACAAATTAAAGATAATATTAAATTTTTTAAATTTTAGATTAAAAATAAATAAAATATCAAAACTATCCATTTTCTTTAAACCGAACTATTACGAAAGATTATAACTAATATTTTTCCAAAATGTAAGAACCATATTTTTTTTATATTAACTAAAAATAAACATCATCACTGTCAATTATAATATTCGTAGAGTATTTTATTCAAAATACATACATGAATTGAAGCCATTTAGGATTAATTAAAAAATGAATAATATTGTGGGTTCCTTTTTTCTTACCCGGCCTTTAATTAGGATTGACAGGTTAAAAATCATGGATCACAAATTAAATTTTAATTAATTTCATATTTCTAATGATTGCAGGTTCATGACCTTTATTAGGGGCAAACCCCTAATATTAATTACCCCAGACAATATCATGGGAACCCCCGATTAAGAAAACGAGTGTGAATGAGAAATGACTGAGCAAACATAAAATTAATTTTTTTCTATTAATTTCAAAGAGCATATAAGTACATAATCATGAGCGAAAATACAAAAGTATTAAGAGAATTATTTTTATCATGCTCTTCAAACTCTTTTTTTTTTGCATGACTTGGCTGACGCTTTTGACTCCTTTACTAGAAGCATTTTTGGAAGACTCTTTTAGCCCAGTGACTATGACCTGATTTGGTTTTTCTAGCTATAACCAGTATTCACTGTAGCAGCTTGCACTATAGCAGTCTGTCACTGTAGTAGCACAGCACTGTAGCGGCCCGAAACTATCCTTTAAATCCCATCTTCATTCCTTCTCCTAATTTGCTTCTTCATGTCGGCAAGCACCTAAACCCTAGAAAATTTCCCGACGAGCTTTTTCTTCGAATCAAAGCATCAAATTGGGTTGTTTTTAAGCTTAAATCGAAACCCTTGATCTTGTGATTCTTTTATGTGGATTCCTGTCAAGAAATTTCGTTATTTGGTATTGTAAATCAGCGAGAAACCATCGTTTTAGGGTCGACTTTACTGTAGTAATTTCTTTGTTACTGTAATAATACCGATTTACTGCAGTATTACTGTAGTAACAAAATTTTTTGGCCTTTTCTTGTATTTATTTGGTTCAAATTGAAGCTCAGGACATTAGGAATTCATTGGTAACATAAAAATCAAGTTTTCAGTCAACCCTAGGATTGATTTAGGGTTGTTTGGTAGAAGTCAAACTTGAATTTCTTGTTTGTATTTTATATTAATATTTGTTGTGTTTTGTTGTGCTTTGGCAAGGAGGTGAAGCGTTGGCTCGAGGCAAGGATTGAGTAGAGGATTAGCATTTGGGGAAGTGGTATCATCAAAGTTATGAGTGGGATTAATTATGCATAATTTTACTAGGAGAATACCTATAATTATTCTATATTGCGAAGTAAAATTTTATTTTATTCTATGCTTAAATCGAGGTTTTGACTGGCTTAAAATGAGTTTATTCAATGATGTTTCATACTTGAAAAGCATTATTGTTCAAAGGAAAGGATTTTCGGATTGTTACTTGATTCGAAAGTTGTGCGTTGATTTATGTTAAATTCTTTGGATATGCTTGTGTTTATCATTTCCGTGGGGAAATAGCAGATATTTTGGATATTAATTTTTGTCATGGTTATGGACTCCTCGTTGCGAGATGCATGTTTGTATTACTTGGTTGGTGACATCCTACTGCAGTAGGCGGTTTTCACAGCCAGCCTGTTGAGGTAGCGTAGAAGACTGGCAGACTTATTGGTACTGTTCAGGTGGAAGTATAAAGCCTTGATTAGATGTTTATCGGGAAGACAGGGGCACCACACTGTGGACCGATGGGTCAACGTTAAGGACATAAGTTCCTTGACGGCTCTGAACCTAGCCGCGGCCATAACAATGGTTTAGAGAGGTTTTTAGACCATATTGCGTTCCTTTTGTAATGTCATATTGAATTAGTGGTTTTGGCGGTGAGTATCTGTTTTATGGATTTTGAGACTCATATTATATAGTTGTTATATATATATATATATAGATAAGTGGAACTAATATGATCCTTTTGCATCATCATAAAAGTTTGGTTTGATGTTTAACTTGTTTTGTAGTACAAACCCTGTATTTGGTCTTTCGTGGATTTATTGTTTAACTTGTCTTTGATTGTTTTCTTTAGGTTCTAGTGGATCTAGTTAGAGTTGAGCATGTAGCATTGTTACATGTAGGATTTGATCCTAAAGGTTCTTTTGGTGTCTTATTCAGTGAAAATGGCAGTACAATGCCCGTGTACACCCAGTGGAGCAGTTACTCTTGCTGTTGAGCCTACTCCTGCACAACCGAGAAATAGATGACGTGGAGTGCCATCTCCACCGTCCTCTCCTTCGTCGCTTAGGCAGGTTGCCTCGTCGGGGCATTTCCCTGCGGTAGCAGCGCCAGTGTACGCTCCTAGTGCACTTGAGCCAGTGCCCCAGGCCGTAGCTCCAGAGTTAGCTCCGTCCCCAGAGGCGATACAGGCCTTCAGAGCCTACTGGGACAGTCAGGATAGGCAACCGACCTATCAGGAGTTCGGATACTTCATGAGCTTTTGGAGCATGTACAGAGGGTTTATATTGACTGCACACCCACCTGCTCCAGTACCAGCTCAGATGTAGTCAATTCCCCTAGTCCCTGCAGAGGACAGTAGGTCTAGTCAGAGCTTGTCCCTGTCCAAGCTCATGAAGGAAGCCCGCCAGTTGGGTTGTAGTTCCTTTGATGGCACGAGCAATGCCATGGTTGCCAAAGAGTGGCTAAAGTGGGTGATAGCTACTTTTGATGACGTGGTTCTCGCGGATGAGCTGAGGCTCAAGGTTGCCACGAGATTGCTTGGGGGCAGAGCCAGAGTTTGGTGGGAGAGTCTGAAGAGCCGTTCCCGTACTATATTGACTTAGTTAGAGTTCTAGAGAAGTTCGATGCGGAGTACTACTCTCGCTTCCATAGAGATCAGAAGAGGCAGGAGTTTATGTAGCTGATCCAAGGTGGTAGATCTGTGACAGAATATGAGCCAGAGTTAAAGGACTTGGCAAACTTCATACCAGAGCTTGTGGGTTTCGAGGAAGTATTGTGTTCGAAGTTTGAGGCAGGGTTGAATCTCAACGTCCAGGAGAAGATGGTAGTCACAGGGAATCAGAGCTTCAAGGAGGTAGTGCAATTGGCTCTTCGGGCAGAAAATTTGGTTCAAGAAGGCAGGGGAGTTTAGGAAAACTTGGCAAAGAGAATAGGCACAAAATGCGTCAATCCTCCAAGAAGAGTAGAACTGAGAGTTCATCTGCAGATGCATCTTCTACTAGTTTCTTCAGGTCTCCTCCGAGCCAGTCTAGTGGACAGCAGAGTTTAGTACCTTCTGGCAGTGTGACAGATACTAGATCAGCGGGGACTAAGCGGCAATGCTTAAATTACCACAGGTTCTATAAAGGGCGGTGTCCAGAGCCGCGTAGATGTTATCAGTATATCTAGATAGGTCACATTAGGTCAGCATGTCCAGAGTTAAACCATGGTGATTACACCCCAGCGCCTGCTCCAGGCAGTTCTGATCAGTACAAGGGTTCCCAGCCTGCAGCTCAAACACAGGCCACTACTACCAGATCAATAGCTACCAACAACATCCCACAATCAGGAGGACTAAGCCCCCAAACAAGATCTCAAACCAGTACTAGTCATTTATATGAGATATTTATGTCTTGACTCTTCAATATTTTTGAGCCTTGACCATCAAATCTTCAAGCCATAGCCTTCAACATGATTAGGTCATTAACTTGACAATTTTGACTTGCTTTTAAAATAAATCTCAAGCTGTAGTTATGAACTTGATTTTAGTTAACTAAGTCATCAATTGAGTTCTCCAATTCATCTTTGCGAATGAGACTTTGTTAGTGCAACTGCACTATTATTGGCATGATTTGACACCAAATCAAGATGACGTGGCAACCTTTGTGACGTGACATAATTGATGACATGGCAAAGCAATGTGATATGACAAGGAGTCTTGGCTTGGAGGCAAATATCTTGGGAGATCTTGGAGAAGCTATTTATGGTAATGTGTTACAACTTGAAGACAAGATCATATCACGACCATATTTATGAGATTTGATTGGAGACTAAATATGGATGGAGCTTAATTGAAGAAATACCTATTAACAGTATGATTGAAGACGATTGAAGGCATGATTTGAAGAGCCTTAATAGGTATGATGGAAGACTATTAAGGGCAAGATTTGAAGACATGCCTATTGTTGGCATGATTGGAATGATTGATTAAAGATATATTCTTGGGAAGATTTGAAGGCCAAACTTGGATGAATTTAAGATCAAGTTTTGTAAGTTTTATGAAGACACACAAAGAACGTGCGCCCCTTGCGAGAGGACTGCATGGCGAGGAACTGAAGAGGTAGGCTAGTTGCTGGTAGTCAGGATCAGGGGATTGGTCTACACCGACTCAGACTAAGTATGACCGGGAGGTTGATGGGTCTTGAGGTCATTTGTAATGTAATCAGAACTCAGTAAAGTCAGCAGTCAGGGCCATGTTGCAATTCATGTCACAACAGAAGGTTGCAACAACTAATTTTAGAAGGTTTTTTAAATTAGTAGCTGCGGAGATTTTAGAAGAGGCATGTGCTATATTTGGGATGCTGAGGCGTCTATATAACCTACTTTGCTATGAGATTGTGTGTGTCTCTTGTGGAGGAGAGTGTGTGAGCACTGGGTAATCTAGAGAGGGTAGTGATCTTTATTGTTGGGAGAGTGGGTGACAAGTGTTTGTACTCATTTATTTTCGTCTCTTTTAGTGGATTGTTTATCTCCGGGGTTAGCCCCTCCAAATGTAGGCGAGTGGACGCCAAACTGGGTTACCAATCTTGTGTGTCTCCTTCTTGTTTGGTTTGTATGAGTTTTTTTATGAGTGTTTGAGTGGCCTCTAAACCACAAACCACATCGGCGGAACTAACAGACCTTACAAAGGGTTTCAAGATAATTTTTGTTAACACTTTTTTATTTTGACTCCAATGAATGTTAAGAGACCTCAAAGTGAGTTCAAAGATAGTTTTTTTCATAAAATTTTCATTTACTTCTCCTTTTACTCCAATGAATATCAAAAGACCTCAAAGTGAGTTCAAAGAGAGATTTTCATAATAATAATAAAAAAATTCATTTACTCTTCTCTTCACGCTAATGAGTGTCAAACAACCTCAAAATGAATTCAAAGAGAGATTTTCATAATTTTTTTTACTTACTTTTCCTTTCACATGAGTGTCAGAAGACCTCAAAGTGAGTTCAAAGAGAGATTTTTATAACATTTTTTCATTTTCTCTTCCTTTCACTCCAATAAGTGTCAGACAACCTCAAAGTGAGTTCAAAGAGAGATTTCCATAATTTTTTTTTCGTTTACTCTTCCTCTACTCCAATGAGTGTCAAAAGAACCTCAAAGTGAATTCAAAGAATTTTTTATTTCTACCCCTAAGAGTGTTGAAACCTCAAAGTAGGCTTCAAGGAACTTTATAAATTTTTGCCTCTACCCTCAAGAGTGTCAAGACCTCAAGGCGGGTTTCGAGAAATTTTATAGAATTTTCTTTCTACCCTTAAGAGTGTCATGACCTCAAGATGGGTTTTGGAGAAATTTTATAATTTTTCTCTCTACCCCCAAGAGTGTCAAGACCTGAATGTGGGTTTTGGAGAAATTTTATAATTTTTCTCTCTACTCCTAAGAGTGTCAAGACCTCAATGTGGGTTTTGGAGAAATTTTATAATTTTTTCTCTCTACCCCCAAGAGTGTCAAGACCTCAAGGTGGGTTTTGGAGAAATTTTATAATTTTTCTCTCTACTCCCAAGAATGTCGAGACCTCAATGTGGGTTTTGGAGAAATTTTATAATTTTTATCTCTACTCCCAAGAATGTCAAGACCTCAATGTGGGTTTTGGAGAAATTTTAAAAGTTTTTTTCTCTCTACCCCCAAGAGTATCAAGACATCAAGGTGGGTTTTGGAGAAATTTTATAAGTTTTTTTTTCTCTCTACCCCCAAGAGTGTCAAGACCTCAAGATGGATTTTGGAGAAATTTTATAATTTTTTTCTCTACTCCCAAGAGTGTCAAGACCTCAATGTGGGTTTTGGAGAAATTTTATAATTTTTTCTCTCAATCCCCAAGAGTGTCAAGATCTCAATGTGAGTTTTGGAGAAATTTTATAATTTTTCTCTGTACCCTGAAGAGTGTCATGACCTAAAGGTGGATTTTGGAGAAATTTTATAGAATCTTCTCTCTACCCCCAAGATTGTCAAGATCTTAAGATGAGTTTTGGAGAAATTTTATAGAATTTTCTCTCTACCTCAAGAGTGTCATGACCTCAAGATAGGTTTTGGAGAAATTTTATAATTTTTCTCTCTATCACCAAGAGTGTCAAGACCTCAAGGTTGGTTTGAAGAAATTTTATAATTTTCCCTCTCTACCCCCAAGAGTGTCAAAGACCTCAAGATAAGTTTTAAGGAAATACTCATAAAATTTTCCAAGAGGCCCTGCGAAAATTATAAAAATACCCCCACACATCAAGTTATTATTTTCTCCCGATTTCGTATTATAGTATCCCATTTTATTTTTTCACATCAACCCCTGATTTTTTTTTTCTTCACAAAAGTTCAAGATTTATTCAACCAAACCCCTTAAAGCTTCACTTTTCCATATTTCCTCTTTCTTTTTTTTTTTCAATCAAATCCTTCAATTTCTTCATTTTCTCATCTTTGACTACTTTTGATAATAAACCCGACTTTTCATATTTCTCTTACAATTTTGCAACTAAACCCCTAGATTTCTCCTTTTCACATTTCTGCTCAAACTTTTGCAAATGCCTCTTTTTTTATATCTTCCTAGGGATTTTTTTTACAAACAGGTGTACAAACTCCTAGATTTCCCATTTTTTTAGAAATTTTGCAGATGACACATGCATGGTAACACAAGTTTTTGTGTGAATGTCACAATGACAAATGAGAGGATGGGGTGTGAAGTGAGGAAATATGGACATGAATGGGATGGAATTGTAGAGAGAGGTAACAAAAAAAAACTTGTGAATGTATACATACTGAACATACTATCGAAAGCAATCTCTCATTGCATAAGACAAGACATCATCTTAAGAATGTAAACATGTGGGGCCCATCATAGTTAATGGCTTTCAAACATCATCCATCTCAACATGTAATGACTTTCCAAGCGTACATGCCACGAACTATGTATACATATACTTCATGCTATGAACTTAACATTTTGAGAATCAAAACCTTTTTTAATTGTCTGACTTCTCCTTGTTTTCCAGCTGTTATTTTTTTCACCTTTTCTTATGTTTCTTCTTCCGTAAGAAAGATGAGCCTCCCGTCGCCTTCTCTCTCTTCTCAACTTCTTCTTTTTTCTTCTTCTCTTAAAACTCTCTATCTCCTTCCCAAGAAAACAAAGATCTCTTCTTCCTCTCCTGATCTTTGCTCTCCTCTTCTTTTTCTTATTCTTCTCAAACCTCTCTCTATGTTTTTTTCTTCACCCTCTCTTTTCTCTTCTTCAAAAAACCTCTGTTCTCTGCTCCTCCCTCCTTTTTCTCAAAAACTCTGTCTTTTTTTCTTGTTTTTCTATCTTTTTTTCTCACCTCCGCCACTCACGCGCCTTTTGTTACGAGATTTTTTTTAAATTTTTTTTTAAAGTTTTATTTTCAAATTTTAATTTCTTTTATTTCAAAATTCTTTCTTATCCACTTTTTTTTTCTTTTTTTTATCTAAAAAACTCTATATATATTCCCACTCATTTTTTTAAATTTTAATTTTAATTTATTTTAATTATTATTTTTTTCCACATGACAATTTGTGGCGTACTTTTTTTAATTTTTTTATCATTTTGGCCATCTTATATTTTTTTTATTTGATTTTTTTTCTTTTTTCTTTTTAAATTTTTTTTTTTTCAAAGTCTATATAAACAAATATTCTTTGATTTCATTATAAAAATTAATATAGAATCAAATATAACAATACTTTTCACTTATCCCATTGAAATATTTATACTGAAAAATTACATATACATCGGTTCCATGTGAAAAAAGAAGTTGTTATAATACTTGGTTTGTGAAATTATCATATATGCAAATATTATGTAAAATTTTATAGGGAAGAATATAAATAAAAACGCTTCTCAATACTATTATAGCATTTGTTACGATATTATAAAAAAAAAATTATAAAATAAAGTGTCATCCAAATTCCCTATTCCTCCCAAACCAAATATGTACGTGTTTTTAAGGTTCAATATATTTTTAACTAAAAGCCTTAAAAAAATGTTATTAAACTTAATATAACCAATATCATTTAACCCAACAATATAAAACTGCTCTCTTGCCTCGACCAAAATAGAAACGTGCTCTCCTGATTGTTCTCTTGCTTTCTTCCCCCTTGCCATGGCAAGTGGGGGGCACGCCCCTCACCCCGTCGTTCCGCCTGACCGCCTCGAGTCTTGGGCGCAAGTTGAGTCCCTCTAACCCTCATTCTTTCGACACTTCCCCTCTTCAAAACCCCTTCTTCTAGCCAAACTCAAGAGCTCTACCTCGCAATTTGTTCGAATTGATGGTGATGCCTTGGCCCGTGCCTCATCCCGAAGTTTCAAAACTCCTTGTTCGGTAAGTTTTTTTGGCAAAGCCACCTCCTTTCGATCGGGTAAAGGCCTTTCTCTCCGCTAAGTGAGTACGCAATTCGGTGAAGTTCTTATCTCCGATCTTCCCAATGGTTTTTTGCTGCTCCGTTGTGACTCCCATGATACTTTGAAGCATCTTCTTTGTGATGGACCTTGGTCAATTAATGGTATTATTCTTCAACTTTCTCCTTGGGAGCCTTTCTTTGAACCTGCTTTTGCCAAGCTTTCCACTGCCGCTGTTTGGGTTCAGTTACACAATCTCCCTATCGAGTTCTGGGATGGTAATTCCCTGGAGATGGTAACCGCCCATCTGGGTAATCTTTTAAAAATTGATGAGCTAACAGCTTCTTTGTCTAGATCTAAGTTCGCTAGGGTTTGTCTGGAGATTGATCTGGCCAAACCCCTGAATCGTGGTTTTTGGATTGGTGACGAATCTCATCGTGTCTTCGTCGTTGTTCTTTATGAAAGGTTACCTACTTTTTGTTATTCCTGCGGCGTCATAGGCCATGGTTCTAAGAATTGTTCTCATTCAACGACAACCGGGGATGTTGGTGTCCCTCCACCCCCTAGCTTTCAGCGTGGGTCGGCGGTCGGTGCCGCAACCCCTTTGGATGTCGTTGACCGGGACACAATTATGGAACCAACTGGGGCGGGTCCGCCGGTCTCGACTGCCCCTGTTCCTACTTCTGGTTCTCCGGAGGAGTCTGAGTTTGGGTCTTGGTTGCTGGTTTCTCGTCGGCGCGGCCGCGCTCGCGGACGTGGTGGTGGTACTCGTGCCAATCACGTGTCTGATAGCGCTGCAGCCGAGGAGAACCCAGCTTTTTTAGGAACTCGTAACTCCTCTTCCCGCGGCGCTGGTTCCGGGTCCCGTTTCCGTGGTAGAGGTGGGACCTTTGGAAACCGTTCCTTTCGTTTCCAATACAATAATACTGATGACCTCCCTATGGATGACTCTATGGATTCTCCTGATCCGCCCGTTCCCTACTCTGACAAAGCTGTTGCTTTGATTGACAGCTCTTCTCCACCACTTGCTAAAGACGAATCGTCTTTAATGATGGTGGCAGTTCCAAGGCTCTCTGCCACTCCTCCTTATGTTCCCAATAAAGAAAAAGTCACACCTAATACCCGTTCGAGAACCCCACCACCCATTATTCGATCGTCCATTTCTCTCCCTGTCAACCCTCCTCTCCCTATTCCTGATTCATCCCATGCCATGGTTGTAGATCGGATCTCTGCTGCTTTAGCATGTGATCCCTCTGTGGATGGTGATAGCCTGGAGGATGACGCTTCCGGTGAATCTGACGATGAGATGTCGGAAGGTGCGGAACCTGATGATTCAATGACTTTAGTGAAATATCAAGAAGAAATACGACGTGATTCGTTGATTCGGAAAAGTTCTCATGAATTGGTAGCATCCTTAAAGAAAGGGAGAATGGAACCAGGAGGATCTTCTTCCTGAGTGTTCTTCTGTTTCTTGCTAAACTCCGTCGCTCCTCTTTATTTCTTATGGAAGTCTTCTACACTTTGTCCTATGTTATTCTCCTTATTTATGATTATGATTAATAAAAAAATTTTGTGTTGGAATTGTAGGGGGATTTTGGCGTCCGAAACCTCCGCTCGTCTTTTTCATCTGATTCGTTCTCATCGTCCTGCTTTGGTTTGTTTGGTTGAAACTAGAGCGAATTCTCCTCGTGTGGACAAATTTTGTAAGAATATTTCTCGTTCGTGGAACTGGACAGCTTTGTTAGCTGATGGCTTTTCCGGTGGTATTATTGTGCTTTGGCGTAAATCTCTGGGTGTTGTCTCTCCTGTTGCTGTCTCTCGCAGAGCACTTCATCTTGTCTTTTCCCCCTCTTCTTCAATTACTCTACTTATCTCTGTTGTTTATAATGCTAATCGTCTTTCTTCTCAGAGAAACCTTTGGACTGAGTTGTCTAGACTTGCTGCTTTGGATCTTCCTTGGCTGCTCGTCGGTGACTTCAATACCATTGTGAATCGCAGCGAACATAAAAGGGGTTCTTTCCTTTATTATTCTCGTAAAGCTAATTTCTTTTTAAATTTCATTGATTCTAATAATCTTTTTGATTTTAATTTCTCTGGTTTCAGATTCACTTGGTGTAATAATCAATCGGGTTTGGCTCGTCGTTGGGCTCGGTTAGATAGATGTTTAGCTAATGCTTCTTGGCTTTCCACTTTTGCTTCGTACTCTCTTATCCATTTACCTCGAATCTTTTCGGATCACGCTCCTCTTCTCCTTTCTTTTTCTTCCAATCCTTCTCGTAAAAATAATTCCTTCAATTTGAAAATTTTTGGTGTGACTATATTGGTTGCCAGGATGCTGTTCGGATTGCTTGGAATTTTTCCCCGAGTGGTACTCCTTTACATGCTTTTACCCATTGTCTTCATCGTACTCGTATTAATATCTGCTTATGGCGTAAGACAGGCTTTACTTCTCTTGATATTGCCCTTAAGAATTTCGAATCGCAATCAATGAGTGCGGAATGTTTGGAGTCCTTTGATCTGCCTGATGCATCTCTTTTGTCGGACTGGTACTCGGTATGCTTCTCTTCACGCAAAAATTCCACCCGTTGGGCTCAGCGTGCGCATATGCTATGGATGAATAATGGGGATCAGAATACTTCTTTCTTTCATAATCGAGTTCGCATGCGTTCTCATTATAATTCCATTCCTCAAATTTTTTTGATGTTGATGGCTCTTACATTACTTCTAGAGATGATATTGAAGACGGGTTCACTCGCTTTTTTTATAGTAATTTATGGGATGACCCTTCTCATGCTAGTTTTTTTGGATATTTTTCAATGCTCTTCCCGGTGATCTCCCTTCAATTAGTGATTCAGATGGCCTTTTCCTTATTCGGGACCTCACTCGGGATGAACTTTATGCTACGGTTTGTGATCTCCCTTCTGGTAAGTCCCCGGACCGATGGGTTTAATCTTTGAGTTTTATCGTTTTTTCTGGGCTGATATTGGTGACCATCTTTTCAATGCTATAAATTATTTTTTCACTAATTCTACCACCTGCCAACTTCCTGGGGTAAGACATTCATTGCCTTAATTCCTAAGGTGAATAATCCTAGATTTGTTTCTGATTTTCGTCCTATCTCTCTTTGCAATGTATGCTTCAAAATACTCTCTAAGATCCTTGCTAATAGACTTAAGAATGTCCTCCCTTTGCTTATTTCCAAGGAACAGGTTGGTTTTGTCCCTGGTAGGTGTTCATTCGATAATATCATTGCTTTACAAGAGGTTGCCCATTCTTTAGAGCATGATATCAATGGCCCCTCTAGGATGTTAACTAAAATCGACATTGAAAAGGCTTATGATACTATTAGTTGGAACGCAATTCTTGCCACTCTCGCTAGAATGAATTTTCCTAACATTTGGATATCTTGGATTAAAACCTGCCTTTATTCTTCCTCTTTTTCTTTTCTGATTAATGGCTGCCCTTCCCCCTGGATTTCCTCTTCTCGTGGGGTTAGGCAAGGTGACCCTATCTCTTCTTACCTCTTTATTTTAGTCTCTCAGAACCTTTCCTCTATGCTTAATCTTGCCCTTCATACTAATATGGTTCCTGGTTTTGATTCCAGACTTGCTCATAATTTTAATCACCTTATGTATGCTGATGACCTTGTTATCATTTCCCATGCCACTAGGAAAGTCGCTAGAAATATCAAACTTTGCCTTAATATCTATTATAATCTCACCGGTCAAAAGGCTAATACTTCTAAAGTCGACCCATTTATTTTTCCTACTTGGTTCAATTCTGAGTGATATTAAGCATTTGTCGCATTCTTGATTTCAATCATTCTTCTTTTTCCATTTACTTATTTGGGTACTTTGATTTCTCCCAAACGTCTTGGAATCTCTTTCTTCAAACCAATGGTAGATAAAATTTCTCATATTTGTGCTAGATGGAAACATTGTCGGCTTTCTTTGGCAGCTAAATCTATTCTCATCAATTCCAATATTCTTGCAATCCCCATTTATCACCTCTCTGTTTATCCTATTCCTGATTCCATCCTCCATGATATTACCAAGATTGTTAGGAATTTTTTTTGGTGCAAGGGTGGCAATGGAAAGGGTGTTCCTGCTGTATCTTGGAATCGCATTATGGATCCTAAAACTGAGGGGGGCCTTGCTCTTAAGAACCTTTTGATTGTCAAACATTCTCTTAAAGCTAAATTCATCTTTAAATATCTTAATGCTGATGAGTCCCTCTGGGTAAAAATTTTATATTTGAAATATGGTCATCTTAATTTTTGGAGGGATTCTATCCCTTCTAAGTGTTCTTGGTTCTTCAGAGGGCTTTGCTGGTCTGCATCTTTTCTCAAACCTTACTTCTGGATCAAAAATATTAATCCCTCCAATACTTCTATCCTGTTTGATCCTTGGTGTGTTGACATACCTATCGCCTTCAAGCCTACATTTGTTAATATGGATCTTGACTTATTTACTCTTAATTGGGATGATTTTTGTACTAATAATGATTGGGATTTTATGAAACTTTCACTTCTATTTGGTTCCAATGCTAGTTTGATATTTTCCAATTTGGGCAAATTTGATGTTAATGAGACTAATGTGTGGGTTTGGGCTCCTAATTCTTGCAGCATTTCAATTTCTTCTTCTGTTTATAAGTTTCTGAATAGCAGATTTAAGGATCTGAATCCCTGGTTTGGCTGGAAAAAGCTCTGGTCCCTTAAAATGATCCCTCGTGTCAAATTCTTTCTTTGGTTGACCTTCCTTGGAAGGCTTTCTACTTCTGATTTCCTGCATTCTATAAATTTAGGTCCACAGAACTTGTGTATTTTTCCGCAACTTATATCTTGAATCTTCGAACATATTTTTTTCACACATGCTTTTAAATCAAAACAAGTTTGGAGTATTCTCTCTAATTTGATCGGGTACGCGATTATGTTCTCTAATGGTTTTTTTCCTCCGGTGACTGGATTTTTCTCTTCTAATTTTTTTCTACGAGGTTCAGAATTATTATTGCTTATGCTGCTTGTTTCCTCTGGAAAGCTCGTTGTGATGCCATTTTTCGTAATTTAACTCCGAATTTTCATGCTATTGCTCATAAAACTTTAAGTTATGCTAAAGAGAACTCTAGTGCATTTGGTAAATCTTGCTGCAGGAAACTTCTTCTCTCCAACTTCACTTGTTCTGATGGCCCTTTCCTTTTCCTTGCCTCTCACTGGAATGCTCAGACACAGGTTGGTTCTGGGGGGTTCTTCTTTTCTTCATCTAATTATACAATTCTCTGTGCAGGCATGCTTCCTCTTCTTGCTGATTCCTTGATTGAAGCTGACCTGCAAACTTTGGATGCTGCTTTACTGACTGCTGCTTCTCTGCCTCTCCAAATCCGTAACATTCTCATTGGTAATTCTGGTGTTCCAACTGTTCTCCAGTCGACTCAACATGCTTCTACTTGGCGCTTGATTCCTTATATTGATTCCATTAAGAGATTTATCATTGATGCTGGTTCTCCTCGTATTCTTGTGATTCCTGGAGCTTCGTTGCATCTTGCCACCAAGTTTGCTATCTTTGGCCGTAATCTTCACGCATTGAGCCTTTTCCACTCAGGCCGGGACCTTCCTCAATGGCTTATGAAATCTGTCTCCAATTCAGGATTTGTGTTTTTTTAATCTTTGATGTTTGTTTCTTTGGTTTTTATTGTTTTTGTTTCTTTGGTTAGTTAGTCTTTCCCTTGTTTTTATTTAGCTCTTGTAATTTGTTTTCTTTTTTGGTTTGTATTGAACTTTTTGTAAACTTTTTTTGATATTAATAAATTAGCTCATCGAGCTCTTTCCCAAAAAAAACAATATAAAACTGCTCCACTGTCTCTTAAAAGCAATGATAAAAATCTACAACTAAAAGAAATTAATATTTTGAAAGAAACCAATCCAAAATATACTTAAAAAAATGTTTAACTGCTTCTTTAGACAAAACTTAGGCTAATATTATCATGAACCATATATAAATAAAAACCAATGATTTATAAGAAATAATAATAATTAAAAAAAAAAAAAGCCAACATTCCAATTGAGTAAGGCCATGGTTATAACTTATAACTCAAGCACTTTTGCATGACCAAAGAGTGTACAAATTTTCTCAAGGTTTTTAGAATTAGACCGGGCAGGTCAGTCAGATTAGGTTCAACCATAACGGGTTTATGATTGGTCTGGTTCACCCTAGAAACCCGGATTTTAAAAAACCGCAATTGAACTGGTGGCCCGATTTGTCGGACTAGTGAACTGGCCGGGTCATCATTTCAGATTTGCAATTTTAAAAAAAAATTTAACTTTATAATAATATATTAGTAGTAAAAATAATATCAAAAATATGGAGAGCTAAAGTGTAAAGTTAAGATTTATGATAAAATGAGGATTTTCTCATAGAGGAAGGAAAGAGAAAGGATATATAATAAAATGATTTATCAATTATACCTTTATTATTAAATATAAATTACTTATTTCTATTTAAACCCAAAAAGGGAAATCTAGTGATATAACAACATTCAACATAATATAAATGTGTGATATATCTATATAGATAAATGGAGAGAGAGAAAAACACAAGATCAAATCAATGTAAGATATGTGGAATTAACAACAATGATAGAATCAAGAATAGAAAAAAGTAATTTGTGCCACATGATCCCTTGATTGCAATAAAAATATATTAAAAAAAGTGAAAGAGGAAACTTATGAAGTGATATTATGTAATTAATCAAAAAATTAAAAGTTTTAAGGTCTTTTTGTAAATCAATTTGTATGGTTGGAGAATTCACACTCCTTCCAAAACCCAAAGGATTGTTCATTCCTAATATATATAAAATGACTATTTTATCCTTACTTTATACTTTTTGCACACCAACCATCACATGTTTCATATCATTTATCTATATTTAATATTTATTTTAAATCATTAAGGAGTTGATTAAACTAATATCTTTATTAATTCAGAAATATTTTTAAAAATAAAATTAGTTATTTATTATAACTAAATAATAGCTAATTAATAATATTATCAAAGATTTAGAGATTACCAAGTAGACGGGTGAGATATTAAAGTAAAATATTATTTCTAATAATTAATTAATCTAAATTATTTAATATTTTAAAAAAAAATTACACTTAAAATAATTCATTATGTATATAATATTTATTTGTATAAAAAAATATGATTCATTTGTTATATTTTATGTGTTTTAATTTTCGTAACTAAATTAATTATTGTGTTTAATTATAAGAACTTAAATTCTAACACCGATGCCAAGTTAAGAACCCCGTTATTAAAAAAAACTAAAATTCTAACCCCATACCGGGGTTAAGAAACCCGTTATGATATATATATATATATATAATCAAATTTTGAGATTTAATGATTTATTAAAGTTAAATATTTATTTATAATAATTAATTTACATTAATACTTAAATATTTTAAAAAATATAATTGTCACAACTCATTGCTATATATATATAATAATAATATTCATTTGCATATATGGCAAAATAATCATTTTATCATATTTTTCTTTTTTCACTTTTCTCATTCCTAATAAACTACCTCTTCAATCCTTTCAACCAAACATAATTTTCATTCTCATTACTTTTCTAATCCCCTTCATTGTCATTACTCTTCCACTCCTTTCCATTCCACTCTTTGCAACCAAACGGTTACTAAGGTGGGTATGCATAAGTGCTTAAAGCTTTAAAAATCATATTGTTATTTTTTATTATTCGATATTTGAATATTTTTTTAATCATCTATAATAAAAATATAATTTATTTTTAATAAAATTATTGACCCCAGTTTAACCCGGTTGTACCCATCGACTCTGACCCCTGACCTATTTTGGTTGAATGCCGGATCTGATTATGAAAACCTTGAATTTTCTAATGTAATTTCATTTCATTTTAAAACATATTTTAGACCAAAAGAAATATTTTAACACACTTTATTGTTATGTTACACCATCCTAAACAAACATGTCCTCGTGTTTCCATATTATACGAAATAGGTTGAACCCCACATTGATTTAATGTGCAATTAAAAATTATATATATACATACATACCTGTACTCATGTATGTGTATAATTTATCCATAGTAACTATCCCTGATTTGTATTCCTTTTTTTCTATAAACGAATATGCACACAATTTGAAATTGAGTATATATGTATTGCAGTATTGCCATTAACAATAGTTGTCCTCTGCTGATTTTTGGCCATTTAATTATGGTAAATAATTATTATAGATTTAAATTATATTTATATTTTATAATTTATTTTTTATTTTTTAATAAAATGTGGACCAACAATGTTGAATAATGTGGACCAACAATGTCAGAGTATGCATAAGCATAGAGCGGAGTTAATATCTCAACATTTAATTTGTGTCCTCACCTTATATGAACTGATTCTGAAATCCGCTTTTTAGATTAAAAATATAAACACTTTATACAGGAATCCGATACTAATAAACAGAAAGGTAGTTGACGTAGTTAACTATTAATAATAAGAAATAATAATTAAGTAAAAGATGCATACATTTGCACACTCTAATAGAAGTGTGTGTGGCATATATATATATATATATATATATATATATATATATAATAAATTAGAAAAAAATGACTACTATTTTGCTAGAAAATATAAACAAGGAATAATTAGTAGAGCTTTTTCTTTAAATATATACACTTTTAACATGATATATATATATATATATAGGGTCTGTTTGATTCTCACAAATAGTATAAATGTATAATATAACACAAAATGATTGATGTATGACACAAATGCTTGAACTAGTTTATGTTTGATGTTTAATAGACTACACGTAAATTTTTATATTATTTTCTTTTTTGATTCTCACAAGTACTTGATAAAAAAAAATTATAAAATTATTGTAATATATTTTTGTATGGTTCTAAATTTGTTTTACAATGAAAAATTTCAAAGACAATATTTTATGAACTTTCCTCGTTTTTTTGATATTCATCACTTAATTTTTTTTTTATGATTAATACATATTAGTTTTAGTTTATAATTATAGTTTTTTTTATTGTTCAAAATATATTGATTAATGATTAATAATCAAAATATTTAATGCAAGAAACTAGATTTTTTATAAATAATTATCACATTTATTTATTTATTTATTTATAAGCTATGTAAAAAAACAACATTCTAATGTTTGTTATAATTTTTTTATTTTAACTTTAAAAATTACCTTTTTGATTGTGTTATTTGCACCATGATTTTTGTACTTCCACATTACTTGCAAATCAAATCAGGGGAAAAAATTATACTCTGTTATACTTTAAAATTTCACATATCAAAGATAGTCTTAAACCTTAAAATAAAAATATAAATACAAAATTTAGACTAATTTATAGCTCTAAGTTTCAAATATTATTGGAAAAGTTATTAAAAATATTGAGTAAAATAGAATCTAATGCCAAAAATTTTGACTTGTCATCAAGATATACATGAAAATATTTTGTTAATTATATTTTTAACAACTCAGGGCCAATAATAAATAATGTAAGAATTTGATGATTCCTTACTCATTACAGAAATATTCTTGCAACAAAAATCAAAGCTATATATGCACGTCGGGTTCTCAAATTTGAATCTATTGTTTATTTTTGTATTTTCACATGCATAAAATGTTAAATGTGATTCTTATATTATATAAAAAGTGATCATTAATTATAGTATATAATACCAATAATTTTAATATATATATATATGTGAGAAATGTTATATATAAGGGAGTGGGCACAAGCTTGGAATTGATCATTCAATCTGTGCGTCCTCACATGGTGATATAAAGTTTAGGTAACAAACCAACACCCATAACAAGGGGCCAGTTACTACCATTAAATTCAGTAAGATTTAAATTCGAGAACTTAAGAATTTCACATTTGTTTTTTATAATAAGGCCAATATCTTATATGCGATTTTTTTTATTAATTTTTTTAAGTGTATGCCACATTTATTTCTGAAGTGAGATTAAAGTTGCTTAAGAATCTTATATAAAAGTTGAGGATAATATCTAAATTTTTAAAAGTTAGATTAAAAATAAATCAAATATCAACCCATTTCTTGGAACCGAGCTATTATGAAAGATTATAACTAATGTTTTTCCAATAGAAAAAAAAAAGGTTGTGCTCTATTATATTTCAAAATTTCGCATATTAAACATACCCTTAGACCTTAAAATAAAAATATAAATACAAAATTTAGAGTAATTTATAGCTCTAAGTTTCAAATATTATTTGAAAAAATTATTAAAAATATTAGGTAAATAGAATCTAATGCATAAAAATTTGGCATGTCATAAAGATATACCTGAAAATATTTCATTTTGTCAATTATAATCAGGACCAATTATTGGAAGAAGATACTCAAATATCCTCCTAATTTGCATACATATTCACTTCCTTCTTTGAATATTGCTTTCTTAGTTTAGCAGTCCCATGATTAGAAATTATAGCTGTATAAGCTTATGTTCAGGCTATTTTAATGTTATATCTTCCTATGTATATTCATGTATTCTCCTATATATAAAGTGTATCTATGTACATGTTGATTATGAATAATAACTTTGTTTCTTCTTCTCCCAAGTTTTTATTTTTCTTCTTGGTACCGGAGCGGTGATCCCATATCATGGATGACAAAGGAAGAAGTGATTCATCTAATTCATCAAAGGAGGTGGTTGTTGTATCTTCATCAGGCATGACCACAGAAAGTGACGTCAATATGTCTCAAAAATTAACTTCAATTTTGTTGAATGAATTCAACTATCTACCTTGGTCAAGAGCAGTAACTATTGCTCTTGGTGGGAGATCAAGATTGGGATTAATCAATGGCAAAGAAGAAGCCCCATCTATTGAGTCACAGGGATATGAGTCTTGGTTGGCAAAAGACCAGATGGTTATGTCATGGATCCTTAACTCAATGGAGCGTAATATTGCAGAAATATTCAGCTATTCTGCATCTTCCTTGGATTTGTGGGAAGCTGTTCGTGACATGTATGGTAATCAAAACAATTCTGCCCGTATTTTTCAAATTCAGCAAAATATTGCTAATCTTCGTCAAGATGGAAAATCTTTTGTTAATTTACTGGGGAGGTTAAAAGGTTTGTGGAATGAATTGGAAGTTTATCGCCCTCATTCTATTGACCCAATTGTCTTGCGGAAAAAGGACTGAAGAAGATCGTGTTTTTTTCATTTATTAGCCGACCTTGGTCCCCGACTTTGAGGATTTCAGCGCCATGTTTTGATGAATTCGACTTGCCATCCTTAAAAGAGTGTCTCGTGCCTCAATTCAACGCAAAAGAAGTTCAGTCGAAAGATTATGTCAGGTGGTACCACAACCAATGCTCCAGAAGTACGTGCTTATCTCAGTCACCTGCCGGTTGACCTAAAGAAACTACAAAGGCAAGCGTCCAGATCTGAAGTGTGATTATTGTAAGTCCATTGGACATACAATGGATCGATGTTGGAGTCTTCACCCAGATTTGAAGCCTAAATTTACAAAGGACAAGAAGGGAGGAAATCAAAAACCAGTTCCTAATCGCAGGGCTCATGTGGCTACTCACACTATTGAATCTTTCCGTTCTAATCCCATTACTTTGCTTAATGACTTTGCCAGCTACTTACAAGAGAAGAATGGTCAGGGATTAATCCAAGATAGAACCACAAATCAAGGACATGATGAGTCAACTGGACCAGCTGCACTTCTTAGCAAATTTGCTAATTTTTTGACTGATGCAAACAATGAAAATAGCCAAGGTATTTTCACTGCCTTTATTACAGCATTAGAAATTAATAATTTGCATGATTTATGGGTTGTTGATTCTGGAGCTACTGATCATATGTCAAATAAACTAACTCATATTCATGATTTCTGTCCTATTTCTTCGTTTGTTTCTATAGCTAATGGGGAAGGAGTTCCTGTTAAGGGTAAAGGAAAAATTAAACTTGTCTCAAATACTATAGAATCTGATGTTCTTTATGTTCCTTCATTTCCTTTTCAATTGTTGTCTGTTAAAAAACTTGCCTCATCTCTTAATTGTCAAGTTGTCTTTACTCCTTACAAGGTTATGTTTCAGGACCCTCTCAACAAGAAGACGATTGGTGAAGGTTTTCATTTGAATGGACTCTATTTCTTCCTTTCTGATTTTCGAGTCCCAAAAGTTTTTCAGGCCACTTCTTCTTCTGACGATGAACATCTTCTATGGCATCGTCGTTTAGCTCATCCATCAGATTCTATACTTTCCAAAATAAATTTGGGTGTTAATAAAGGAACACATGATTGTGAGAGTTGTCATTACTCTAAATCTGTTAGACTTGTTTTTCTGTTATCTTCTTCTAAATCTACTCAGGCATTTGAACTTGTTCATTCAGATGTATGGGGACCTTTTTCCATTTCTATTGATGGTTTCAAATATTTTGTAACCTTTATTGATGATTTCTCAAAGGTTACTTGGGTATATCTCTTGAAATCAAAAAGTGAAGTTTTTAGTTATTTCAAGGATTTTCACTTGATGATTACAACTCAATTTTCAACCCACATTAAAGTTCTTAGGTCTGATAATGGCTCAGAATATACATCTCATGACATGACAAATTATTTAAACTCTAATGGCATATTACATCAGACCAGTTGTGTTCATACACCTCAACAAAATGGGGTAGCTGAACGTAAGAATCGTGATTTGTTGGAGAAAACACGAGCAATAATGATTCAGATGCATGTTCCAAAATTTTTTTGGTCCTATGGAGTTCTCACTGCTACGTATCTTGTCAATCGTTTACCCAGTAAAATACTGGATTTCAAATCTCCTCTTGAGTGTTTACAGGGAAAACCACCAAACTTATCTCATCTGAGGATTTTCGGTTGCACTTGTTTTGTGCATATACCTGCAGTTCATCGTGACAAACTTGATCCACGAGCAATCAAATGTGTATTCCTGGGATATTCACAGACTAAGAAAGGATATAAGTGTTATGATCCTATCTCAAAGAAACTCTATGTAAGTAGAGATGTTCGATTTCTTGAAACAAGACCTTTCTTTCATATTCTTGATCAAGGGGAGATTGTACATAGATACACTTTATATATAGGAGAATACATGAATATACATAGGAAGATATAACATTAAAATAGCCTGAACATAAGCTTATACATCTATAATTTCTAATCATGGGACTGCTAAACTAAGAAAGCAATATTCAAAGAAGGAAGTGAATATGTATGCAAATTAGGAGGATATTTGAGTATCTTCTTCCAATACTCCCCCTCAAGCTGGATCCAGGAGATTTATGGATCCAAGCTTGCTTAATAGCCGGTGAAACTGAGCAGAGGGCAGAACCTTTGTGAACATGTCCGCAAGTTGATCATGTGTTTGCACGTAATGTGTCTCGATAAGCTTGGACTGAATTTGTTGTCGAATGTAGTGACAATCGACTTCAATATGTTTAGTCCTTTCATGAAATACTGGATTGGCTGCAATATGCATAGCAGCTTCATTGTCACAAAAAAGAGTCATAGGAGTGGTAGATGAACAACCCAAATCATCCAGGAGATTTTTTAACCATATAAATTCACAGGTTGCTGCTGCCATAGCACGATACTCGGCCTCTGCGCTAGACCGAGCTACAACATGCTGCTTTTTACTTTTCCATGAGACAAGATTACCACCAACGAACATACAATAACCAGTAGTTGAACGACGATCAAGTGTGTTTCCTGCCCAATCAGAATCTGAATATCCCATGATGTTCGTGTGCCCATTTCTTGTCATTATAATTCCACGACCTATCGTTCCTTTCAAATATCGCAAGATACGCTTCACCAAACGTAAATGATAAACAATAGGTGCATGCATATGTTGACTAACAAGACTTACAGCAAAAGAGATGTCAGGCCTTGTGATAGTCAAATAGATAAGTTTTCCAACAAGCTTCTGATAATAATGTGGTGAGTCAAGTGTTGCAGCTGCGGAAGCCAACTTCAACTTGCTATCAAGAGGAGTTGCAGCTGGTTTTGCATGTTGTAAATGAGCATCTTCAAGAAAATCCATAACATATTTACGTTGGTTAAGAAAAAGTCCTGCACTGGAAGTTGCCATCTCAATGCCAAGGAAATACTTTAAAGGACCAAGATCCTTTATAGGAAATTGAAGTTGGAGACTCTTCTTTAACTGAGCAATTAAGTCAATACTACTCCCAGTGATAATAAGATCATCAACATAAATAAGCACCATTAGTTTGTCATTCTTGTTTAGACGAACATACAAGGAAGAATCAGCAGAACTTTTGAAGAAACCAAGCTTTTCAAGAGCAGAGCTTAACTTTGCATGCCATGCTCGAGGACTTTGCTTTAAACCATAGATTGATTTATGAAGTTTACATACCATATTCGAATTACCTCCTTGAGGATGACCTGGTGGAAGCTTCATGAACACCTCTTCTTCAAGTTCACCATGTAAAAAGGCATTTTTGACATCCATTTGAGACAAGATCCATCCATTGTTAACGGCCACAGATAAAAGCACTCGGACTGTAGTCATCTTGGCAACGGGAGCAAAGGTCTCCTTGTAGTCGACTCCAAATTTTTGAGTAAAGCCTTGAGCTACTAGACGGGCTTTATAACTCTCAACAGATCCGTCTGAACAGAACTTGGTTTTAAAAACCCATCGACTGCCAACTGCATGTTTTCCCTTGGGAAGAGGCACTATACTCCATGTGTTATTCTCTTCTAGTGCTGTCAATTCTTCAATCATAGCTTTCTTCCAAACAGCTTGAGATTGAGCTTCTTGGAAATTTTTTGGCTCAAGATTATTGTTGATGGTTGTAAGAAAAGTTGTATGCATAGGAGACAAACTTTGATAAGTCAAGTATTCAGACAAAGGATACCTGACAGTATGAGCAACATAATCTTGCAATTTGATGGGAGGATGACGATCCCGTGAAGGATTACGCCGGGGAGCATGCTCTTGTGCATTTGGTTCAATGTCACACACATTTTCCTGAGATATATCATTAGTAGCACATGTAATAGGAAGAGGGTTATTTATTGAACCTTGAACTGAATTGTTAGGTTCTAAGTTCACATCAGTTGATTGTTCATGGCAAAACTCAACATCCGGTAAAGGAAAGAAATCCTTTACAATCTCCCCCTGATCAAGAATATGAAAGAAAGGTCTTGTTTCAAGAAATCGAACATCTCTACTTACATAGAGTTTCTTTGAGATAGGATCATAACACTTATATCCTTTCTTAGTCTGTGAATATCCCAGGAATACACATTTGATTGCTCGTGGATCAAGTTTGTCACGATGAACTGCAGGTATATGCACAAAACAAGTGCAACCGAAAATCCTCAGATGAGATAATAAATGATATAATTAATAACAAAAGAAAATAAAGAAAATTAATCAAATCGTTTATATGAATTATCCTGATCCCATTATAAAAGAGTTTGGTGCTTTTTTTAAATTAGTTTGTTTAGTTATATGAAATAATGTTTGAAAAATATTTGATAATTATATGAATATTTTTAATAATTTTAAACTTTTAATTCCTTTACCTCAAAGATTAATGAACATATTCCAATCCCTCTCAAGCCAAATATAACCTAATTTTTCATCATAATTTTAAAAGTATAAAGTATCATAGACAAATGCCAGAATTCTAAAGAAAAAAAAAATCAATGATGTCTATATCAATGAAAGGGTTAGCTCATGCAAAAGTCACAAACATCAAATATGTTTATTAGGGTCACAAGAAGAAGATGGTTGTTAATTTAAAAAAAAAAATACGAAACTTGCCTGGGATGCCATTTATATTATACATTACTTTAAGAATAGATTAATGAAGTAAAATATTAGTTTCAAGGAATAAGGAGAATTAGGCAAAAGTATTGTGTTGAATTGTTGGTGACACTGGTCGTTTCTCAAAATGTCTAAGTATCAGTAATGGGGAAAAAATAATTAATTAATCAATTAATTAAATTAGCACCAAGGCAATAGAAAAGCTCCAAAAACTTTCCAACCCAAACCTAATACTTTGACGGAAGCGGGATGATATGATATTATATAAATTGTCCACTTCTCCATTTCAATTTCCAAAAATACATAGATATAATTTGTAATAAAATAAATAAATAAATAAAACGAAGAGAGAAATTGGGAAGGTGTTACTTCTTCACTGTATGGTAAAATAAATAATCAAAGTAAAGAAAAGCAGCTCACTTCAGCTACTTCCTTGTTTATATTGTGAACGAGATAAATTTTGAATTTATTTATTTATTTATAGAAAATTACATATCACCATAATATATATATATATATATATATATTGGTGTGTGTGTTTTTAAATCATATATAAATGACAATATGCATGATGGAAATTTTTCTGTAATAAAAAAATATTAATATATTTTTAGTTTTCAATTAAATATCAATATATCTTACATAACACAAAGAGAGAAAAATCACAAATTATGTATATAAAAAAATGGTATTCGAAAATTACTTGTAGACAACTTGGTTTATATTTGGAATTTTGTTTGGGAAGGAGAGAAATTAAACTAATTGAAAAATGGAGTTGAGTAGGAAGGAGTAGGGGTGGCAAAAATTCGGGTCCGGACAAAACCGGGTCCGAACAACTACTAATATAAATAGAAAAACTTGTGTCCGGACCAGGCCCGGTTTTAAATCCGGACAAACTTGGTATGTCCAAACCCGGTTTATTTTAAAACCGGGTTATCCGGATATCCAAATTTGTCCGAATTCTATAAGCTATTTTTAAGTTCGCTCAAATATTAAATTATACAAAAATAATTTAATTCACATTAAATGCAAAAAAACATCAATAATCCAAAAACTTAACTCAAATTATAGAAAAAAATCTAAGTCTTAATAAAAAAACAATATATGTTTAAAAGTTTTTTTAGAGGAATGAGACTTAAAAACAAATGGGCCTAAGGTTGTGGGTTTTAAAAAGTTTTAGGGGTTAAAAAGGGCCGGTTGTCGAATTTCTATGTCCGGACCTAGCCGGATTTAAATCCGGACAACCAGCCATGTCCGGACCCGCCCGCGTTTGCAAACCTTATGTCCAAACCCTTTTTATTCCGGGCCGGACAAAACTGGGCCGGCGGGTCCGGACAGATTATTGCCACCCCTAGGAAGGAGGGTTAGTTGGGTTGAAAAGTATGACTTAAATAACATAAAATTATTAAAAATGGAAAATATTTAATATGGTTTAAAACATTTGGGGGCAAGGATCCCCTCCATCTATATTATGAACATGATTGTTATATTATATTCCATCTATTTTACTATTTTATCAAACAAAAAAAATTATACATATTCTCATCATCTATGACTTGAAAATAATATTCTTAATAACCCTATTCTTGACGGTAATGTCAAATTTAGTGAACTAAAATGGTCCTTTATAATAACACATTTTTATAATTTTCTCTAACAATATATTATATAAAATTTACTCAAATATAACTTCAATAATTTAAGAATTTAGTTATTTCCCAATTATTATATTAAAGTTCTTGCTAATAAAAATTAAACATTTAAATGTCGTCCAACTCTA
Source organism: Dioscorea cayenensis subsp. rotundata (assembly GCF_009730915.1). NCBI lineage: Eukaryota > Viridiplantae > Streptophyta > Magnoliopsida > Dioscoreales > Dioscoreaceae > Dioscorea > Dioscorea cayenensis. The sequence continues at coordinate 18,314,679 of NC_052485.1, read as the reverse complement.
TATATCACATTTATCAAGATTTTAAAAACCGGACCATACCAGCCAGTTCAATCGGTTTAACCGAGAACCAGCCGCTAATCCGGGTCACTCATATGAATTGAGCTGGGTTCTAATCGAACTGGTCATGAATCGGTTTTGGATTGAGAACCGGTAAACCGATTCGATCGGACCGACTTGGTTTTAAAGAAAAAATAAAGGTGAAGACCTCCCCACCACAGGTAAAGTCCATGAAGAAGAAGATGCGAGATCAGAGGCGAGGACTTCTGGAGACGGATGACATGGGGATGATGGAGGCGGAGAAGGGCAAAGATCTCACGGCGGAGATTGGGGTGAGGCTGGATAGGAGGACGCATGATTTGGAGATGACCTTGGCAGCAACGCTCTGGCCGGTGGAGAGATTGCAGGCGTGGTAGACTTTAAAGGCACCGCAATAGAGGAGGCGGCTGAGCACGTAGCGAGCGAAGAGGATCTTGGTGGCACAAGGATGTTGCCGGCTTAATTAGGCGACAAGGCCGGCATCAGTGCTCGGGCGGGGCCGAGAGGTAAGGATTGGGGTGTTTGGAATTATAGGTGCTAGATGAATTAGCGCGATTTGAAATTGGTTCAAATCGGGCGGGCGACAATCTATTTTTCATTTTTCCCCTATTTTCTTTTTTTTTGGATTTTTTATAATAACTTTATAAAATTTTCTTTATTTTTTTAAAATTTTATTTATTTTAAAAAAAATTTAAAAATGAAAATGGTTGAATCACCCCGTCGAACCGGTTGGACCAGTTAGCGCAAACCAGTTGGCCAACCGGTTGACATTTATTTTATTTTTAGGTTATTTTGATTAGTTTTTATAAAATAATGTTTGAAAATTTATTTGATAATTATATAAACATTTTTAATAATTTTAAAGATTTTAATTACTTCTATAGAAAAGTTAAATACCTAAATTCCCAATCCCTCCCAAACCAAATTTATACTATTTTTTATCATAAATTCCAAATTATAAAATATCATAGAAAAATGCTAGAATTTCAATGAAGAACAGAAACGAAATCTATGAGAAGCGCATTATATCAATGAAAGAGTTGGTCCATGCAATATTGGCAAGCATCAAATGTCTGTGTCTGTGAGGAATGAGGATCACATGATGAAGATGGTTGTCAATTAAAAAGAAGAATATCAAACTTGCTTGGGACGCTTTTCTTTTTTAATTATTATGTTTTATTTTTTAATAATGTGATATTTTTTATTTTTTAATAATGTGGACAAGTAACTCCAAACATGCATACATTTTTCATTATTAGAGTGACATCAACCATGCATTACGAGAGAGTCGAACCCTCGATTTTTGGCATAGTATTTTAACCGTTAAACTATTGCGGTGATGGTACCTGAGAAGCTATTTATGTTATATAAAACTCTAGGAATAGATTAACAGAGTAAAATGTTATATAATCACTTTGTAAATAACAGAGTGGTTAAAATTTTTTGCCAAAAATTGAAGGTTTAACAATCTTTCAATGTATAATTGAGCCATAAATAAAATAGATATGCAGTGACTTGTTCATATTATATAAAAAAAAATTATTTTTAATGAATAAGGGGAAATGGGCAAACTCCTTGTAGAAATGGGAATGAGTCAGTTTATTTTCCTATAAGTGTGAGCAGTGGCGGAACCAGAAACAAATTAAAGGGGGTGCTTATATAAAAAAATTATAAATTTTTTTTGAAGTTTCTTCAATTCAAAAAATATAATTAGCTAGATTAGTTGAACGACATATTTATGGTAGTTTGGCCGATCCAATTGTTACATAAAAAAATAATACATTTATAATTTTTTATACAAGACAAAATATAAAATTAAGGGGCCAAACAATAATTTTTTATAAATATTTTTTAAAGAGGATCATTCTTCTATGGATGTCTATAGATAAAAAAAAAATCTATAGATGTTCATTATAAACAATTGGATCTCGATCTAATGGTTAACATTGATGAACAGTAGTTATTACAGTAATTATTGTTTATCTAGACCGTTGGATCATGATCTAACGGCTGATAATTGGACATCCATAGATTTCTTATCTATGGATATCCATAGAAAATGTATTGTTTTTTTTAAATATATATATATATATATATTATATCCTAACTAATAAAAATCACGGATTTAACTGATAAATATTTGTAATTTTTTTTTATTTTTTATTCTATATAAACTAATTTGTAATAAATGAAAGCTAAACATTATCTTTTTGGAAAAAAAATTCTTTTATATTATATAAACCAATTTATAAAACATCTAAATAATAAATATTAATTTTGTTCCAAACACAAAATGAAAATAAAAATTCAATGAATTATTTTTATATATATATATATATATATATATATAGAAAGAAAGAGTGAATGAGAAGAGAGAGGGGGAGCTTCAATTTCCTACTCTTCCCTAAGTCCCTCTAATATACATATAAACATGTATATAATATTGATTAGTTGAGGGCCAAGGGGTGCTCAAGCACCCCTTGACCCCTAAGTGTGAGGAAGTGAAAGAGGGAGTAAAAGTTCGACCTCATTAAAGCCGGTGAACATTGTATAAAAATTGCAATCTAGATCTTCATAGTGGTAGGAAATGAGATTATATATTGTTTGCTTCTATTTTAGCTGTAAAATTACTAAAGTGATTTCTAACTAAATTGAAGTGGAGCATGAGTGAAAGTGTTATTTTTCCAATTACAATAAAATGAATAAATAATGTAGGAAAAATCAGCCTACTTCAGTCACTTCACTGTGAAATAAAATGTTCTACTTCTATAGTACATTTATATTACATGCTAAAGAAAAGTAGATATCAACAAAATATATGATTTTTTTTATTTTTATATAATAAATCAGTGACAATGAGAATATTAGAAATTTTGCTATAATATAAAATACAAATTATATTGGTTTATATTTTAATTATTGATTAAATATCAATTCACCATACATAATACAAGGAGAGAAAACCCATAAGTTATATATATATAAAAAAAACGATATTCTAAAATTACTAACAGCCAAATTGGTATATTAAAGGATTTGTTTGGGAAAGAAAGAAATTAAATTAATTAAAAAATAGAGTTAATTATGAAGTGGGTTAGTTCAACTGATAAGTAAATTTTGACTTAAAATAATATAAAATTATTAAAAAAATGGGGAAAAATTATTTTAAAACATCTGATAGTTAAGGTCAAATATATAGATTTTTTTTATTTGGTATGCCAATTTTATATCTAATTTGGAAATTTAAAAAAAAATCTTGTATGCTTTTACTCTTCATCAGAACATTTTTTTCCCATTTCTTGCATCATGTAACCATGGTAAAACTATTATTTGTTTATATATTTTTACAAAAATTTCTATTTACTTACATATTTTTTAAATAAAAAATTTTAAAAAATTTAAAAATTAAATTATTATTTATTGACAAATGAGACAAGTGCTATCAAAAGTGTGCACACGCACCAGATATTGAACGTCCATTGTGTACACCTTCATTCTTTGATTAAGACCTGTTAGTACGACTGTATTCAACGGAACTTGAATAAGAGATCTTCTTAATGACCCACAGCGTACAACTCTTTTCGCATTTAGTCAATATCATTGGTCTATGAACCCTTCAACAAAATATAATTTACTTTCTTGTCTTTATTTATAAAGGGAAAAAAATCAACTTATATTTTTATAAAAATTTATTAGTTTGTTTTCACTTTTCATCAATAAAATATATAAATAAATAAAACAAATATAATTTTTAATGAAAACATATTAAAAATTACTGAATTTATGGATATGCTAGCAATTTTCTCAATTTTAATTCCCAATAAAAATATGCAAATTAATCAAATAAATAGTTTTAGAAAAATGAGAACAAACATGCCAACATGGCACACGTGTGAGACCATTTGGTTGGTCCCGCGCTGTAACGTGCTGACCACCAGTCAAGAATGGCAACCAAAATGACTAAAAAAATAAAAACAAATGTTGAACGTTGGAGAAGAAGAACACCTCTTTCTATCCCCTTCTTTTCCCTCTCCTTTTTCCTTTTCCTTTTCCTTTTCTCTCTATCCATATTAATTACTTTATCTTTTGAAAAAAACATATTAATTAGTTTCTTTAATTTCTCTTCTTCTTTTTCAAAAGGAACAGACAAAGGTACTCTTTCTCTACCTCTCTCTTCTTGTTATTCAATAGAAAACATAAAATACAATGCCTTTTCAAAACCTTTTGATTTTAATTTTAGGTTGAGTTTTCATTAGAGATGAAAATCAAATAGAAATTATTGATCTATAGTTATTTATACAACGAGACGTTGAATTTGTTTACCATGCATGCATGGATTTTGAGAGTTCCTTTTTTACGTAAAAAAATTAAGAAGAATATATATATTTAGTAATTAAAGGTACAATTTTAAGGGAGTTGTTTGGCAAGAAGGGTTGTAAAACTATGAAACGCAACTACTTGCATTGAACAGCATTTTGCCGGAGGTGGAGTCCACCGGAGAAGGATTCCATCTTCGGAAAATGCCTACGGAAGATTATCCACCGCCGTCCATAGGCTTTTCCGCCCCTTCGGCCTCCATCTCTAAAAAAGTTCCTTCATCATCATCATCATCTTTATTTTTATATTCGAGTTCATCATCATTGTTATCATCTCCGTCATTGTCCAAAGACTCTTCGGCCCCTTCGGCCTCCACCTCTAAAAAAGTTCCTTCATCATCATCATCTTTATTTTTATCTTCGAGTTCATCATCATTGTTATCACCTCCATCATTGTCCAAAGACTCTTCGGCCCCTACGACCTCCATCTCTAAAAAAGTTCCTACATCCTCATCATCATCTCCATCTTCGTCGTTGAGTTCGTCATCATTGTTATCATCCCCATCATTATCCAAAGAATCTTCTACCCCTTCGGTCTCCATCTCTAAAAAAATTTCTACATCTTTATCATCATCATCTTCATCTCTGGCTTCATCTCCTCCTCCAAAGTCATCTCAAAGCTCGAAAAGGCCTCCACTTCCTCCTAAAAACTCTACACATTCACCATTAAAATCACCACCTGCTCCACTGCTATCTCCTGTTTTGCCACCACCTTCTGCGAATCATACTAACAAGTCACCGGAGAAGTTGAAAACCGGTTCCTCAAAGCATCAATCAGGCCTGAATACAACCTTTGTTGCCGGAGTAGTAGTTGGAGTTGTCATACTTTTTGCTCTTTTAGTTCTTTGTTGTGTTTGCCGCATCAAAAAGAAGAAGAAGAAGAAGAAAGCACATAATCAGATGCAATACTATGCAGATTCAGGCACTAAAGGTATATAACTTAATTACACCATTTTATTTTATACTTCCTATTTAGTTTTATTGGTTATACATGATTTGAATACTTAAAAATTATTATAAATTTTATATAAGATATTTTCGTTTGCATATATATATATATCATCCATATAAACACCCTATATATACATGTAAACTACTGCATATATGAATGTCTTTTATATTAATACGTTTGTGCTATTTTTAAGACTTTTCATGGAGTCGATTTTGCAAATGATTCAAAATAGTATTAATTATATATATGATCATATGCAAACTAATTAAGACATATGTTATGGTTTCTATTTTAATCTTAAAACTAAAAACTTAAGGTAATAAGATGAAAAAGGCTAGATTTATATATATTCAAATCCATAATCAAACCAGTCAAACTTTGATATTTAAGATGCAAATCCAACATATTATGTTATTAGTTGGATTCAACCCAAAATTAAGGATAGCATGAGAAATTCAAATTTATATTTTTAATCCATACTTTTTTTAAATCAATCAATATGAAGCTTTTGCCATCATCATTTTCTTTTATTTATTTCTTTGAGAATATGGACAAGTTACATATTCAAATTCCCGATCATTTGGCACAAGAATGAAGTACTAAACTCTCTTAATTAGTGCTAGGGATCGTATGTGAGACTATTAATTAATCTAATTATTATTATTCTTGTTAAGTTGTTATTTGAGAAAAAAAAAACCATTAATTGGTAACAAAAAATTATATATGCATGCATACACAGGGGAGGAGAGTGGGTATTATAGCAGCACAATAGAACCACAATGGAAGCAAGGAAAAAGTGAAGACTTGTCATCATCATCAATCTCAATTAATCCTCCACCTCGTTGGCAACCACAACCACCCCCATTAATCCCTGAAAGTGACTCAATCTCCTCCACTTCAAGCCCACATGGTCCCCCTCTACCACCTCCTTACCCTACAATCACCCTTGGCTTCAACAAGATCTCCTTCACCTATGAAGAGCTCTCTGTGGCCACCAATGGCTTCTCAAAATCCAATCTCTTAGGCAAAGGGGGCTTTGGTTATGTCCATAAGGGTGTGCTCCCAAGTGGGAAAGAGATTGCAGTCAAACAACTCAAGTCTGGTAGTGGCCAAGGTGAAAGAGAGTTCCAAGCTGAGGTTGATATCATTAGTAGAGTTCATCATCGCCACCTTGTTTCCCTTGTTGGATTTTGCATTGCTGGCTCCCAGAGGATGTTAATATATGAGTTTGTTCCTAATAAAACTCTTGCTTACCATCTCCATGGTTAGATACATTTCAAATCTATATACTTATATTTATATGAGTTCTTGATTTGATTTGTTTGTTTGTTTTTTGGTGTTTGTGGTTTCAGGGAAAGGACTTCCCACCATGGATTGGAGTACAAGATTAAAGGTAGCATTAGGAACTGCCAAGGGACTTGCTTATTTGCATGAAGATTGTCAGTATTCTTTGTTAATCTTGTTTATTTTTCTTTTAATTTTTTTTTTTCTGATTAAAACCACTCCTCTTCCATAAGTACTTTTGATTTCATTACTCCAATGTATTTACACCAATTGTGTGTTGCACCAAGCTATTGGATTTTTGTCACATATATCTATTGGATTGGTGCAATGCTTCGGTGTAGGTAAGAATTTGGGTGAAAATGAAATTTTCATTGATTCTAAAGTATTTATTTTTATTTGTTATGTGTGTGAAGGTCATCCTCGGATTATTCATCGTGATATCAAATCGGCGAACATTCTCTTAGATGCTAACTTTGAAGCCATGGTATTTTGTGGCTTCTACAATTGAAATATATATAATGGTTGTTAGATGCAAACCAAATGTATGTTAAGATGTATTTGATGATGTTTTTTATATAGGTTGCAGATTTTGGATTAGCTAAACTAACTTCGGACAATAATACACATGTTTCAACTAGAGTCATGGGAACTTTGGGGTGAGCAAGAGATTTCAAGAAGTTTTCCACCATTTCAATGAATAAATCTAAGCTTTCTTTATTTTCGATTAGGTACTTGGCACCGGAGTATGCATCGAGTGGGAAACTAACTGAGAAGTCCGATGTTTTCTCCTTCGGTGTAATGCTTTTGGAGCTGATAACTGGAAGAAGACCTGTGGATAATGGACACAAATTCATGGATGAAGGATTGGTGGATTGGGTTGGTTTTATGCTTTTGCATTTATTTTATAGTTGATATAATGCAGGAAAAAAATTGAACCTTTTTTGTTTCTGAAAATGAACATTGGAACAGGCAAGACAAGTAATGTCAAGAGCTATGGTTGATGGGAACTACGACGAGCTTGTAGATTCGAGACTGGAAGGGAAGTATAATCCGGTCGAGCTTGCAAGAATGGTAGGTTGTGCTGCTGCCTCTATTCGTCATTCCGCAAAGAGAAGACCGAAGATGAGCCAGGTACAGAAGCTAGAAATTCAATGATCAAACATTTTTATTGATTCTAGTTGAAACTTTTTCTTATTAAGAATAGAGAATATAAATTATGATAGTGTTACAAGAGGACTAGGCTTGACAATATATAGAGATTACAAGAGAAACATAAGATATCATCCTAATGTATCTAAAGGTTCTTAAAGTATCACAACATAAAACACAAACTTACTGAAATACAAAAAACCAATTGCATCAAAGACATTGTAATATGACATTAATTATTCACATTCTTATTTTATACAATAGATTTGTTTTCTTACATGAAACTTTTGAATGTGATTTACTTGAATTTTCTAAAATACTACTACATTACATTTTAAACTCATTCTGCATCCTTGTTTAGTGCTCAAGAATACAAACAAAAATGTGCAAAGATCAAAGATTGAATTCTATATGAACATTTTAATGTAAATGTCCATAAACTGTTATGAGAAACAAAGAAATACTAAAGATTTCTACATTGAATTCCCATGGAAATATAAGCATATGTAACTAATTATTCACATACTTGCATGGTTTACAGAAATGTGAAAATGTTTGTGTATTTACAGATACTACGAGCATTGGAAGGCGATGTATCGCTCGAGGATTTAAATGAAGGAGTGAGGCCTGGCCAGAGCATGCTTTTCAGCTCCGGCTCCGACTATGAATCAAGCCCGAAGACCTCGAACATGAATAGATTCAGAAAAGCCTCTCTCACTAGTCCAGAATTCAGTGGTGAATTCAACAGTCCAAAAGAAGGCAGGAATGTCATGAATCAATATCAAGCAGCAATTGACTACTTTCAGAAGCCAAAGAAATGAAACAGAAACTAGTTCACTTTTAAAAACAAGTTTCTGTGAATTAATATGATCAGATGAATAACTTCGGAGGTGAATTTTGGATGTTCTTTGATCAATAGAGAGCTTGTTTTTTGAGTAAAAGAGAAGGCCATGACAGTTTCCATTGTCTTGATGCTCATGTGTATTGTGAGTACGGTTGGTGATTAATCAAGCAATCATGAGCAGCTCAAGCTCAGTTTGGGAAAAACTTGAGCTCGACCGAAAATTTAGAGTTCAAAATTAAATTCGAGTCGAGTCAGGGTCTGTCAAGCTTTGTGTGATACCTAAATATGTATAAATATTTATATTTTTTTATAATATATATTATTATGTAATGTATTATTATTATTATTATTATTATTATTATTATTATTATTATTATTGATAAAAATATTGTGTAACATGTATTGTTTATTTTTAAAAATGAGATTGATGTTTTTATTTATAAATGTTTATTTTTAGTCGACTACTGGATTGTTCAATAGTATGACATAAGAGTGCAAAGGTTTGAATCCTTCTCCAATAGTACTATTCATATGGCTCAATAGTGTTCATTAATTAGCATTGTTCAGGCATGTCTCTTTGACAATCCTTTAAATGGGAAGTTTTGGTTACCTATTTGTATATAAAAAAAATGTTTTTACTTTTGAACTAAATCCAAATCGATTGGAATTCTAAAAAAAAATAAATTGATTTAATTTTAATTTTCAGCTAAACCAAGTCCCCTTAAACTTTCAAAATTAAAAATCAAGCTAAGTTTTTGTTTGGGACAAATAGGCAACAAGCCCCCTCATTTAAGAGATATCAAAGATAGTAATGTCAATATGACCCCACCCCCAACAAGAACCCGATTCCCAGTCCAGTTAGGGTTGGAAAATAATTCCTCATTGAGGTTTGCCCCGGGAATATCCTCCCTGCCCGAGCCCGGGCCCAAAATATTAAATATTTAATTTAAATAATGTATATATATATATATTATGTTATAAATATCTAAATGTGTACATTGGTATTTTGTGTTAGGTCCTTAACATGTTAATTACTTGTATTTATAAATGAGTTTCTCAATTATTTAAAATTTTTATGGTTTTTTAGCAAAAATTGCATAAATTTTATTTTAAATAATAATAATATTTTAATCCAGGGAATCCCCAAACCCAAACAATCCCCAGGGGGATAGGGATGGGGATCGGACGAGAAAAAAAAAATTCCCCGTATTCGGCTTTGGGGCCGAGGTCGGGGATGGGCTTAGAAATTCAAGGTTGGAGATAGGGGATGTATCCCCCGTGGATCCCCGCCCCGTTGATATCCCTAGTCAGAGATCTGCACAAATATAGAGCGCAAGTTCATAAAGCACTTATACTCTCACTTTACGTGGATTTTGGTGTTCTGTTTTGAGTTCGCTTTAAAATAAACAACCTACACAAAGGATTTGGGACCAATAGACTAAGGTAGTGTTTGGTTAAATGTAGTTGAAAATACAATAGATTTTCAATAACAGTGTAGTTGTAAATGCTGAAGTTGAAAATACAAGAGAGTTAAATCTAGTGTTTGGTGGACTGTAATTGAAAATGCTGGATTTCAAAATTTTATATTTGTTTTTTGGAAGGATTTGTAAATCTAGATTTTGAAACATGTGTTTGGTTGAATGTATTTTAAGATATAAACACCCTTGATGAGGTTGGCCCACCTTGGGTCATTATTAAATTTTCATATAGATCAGGGACCATATTAAAATAAATATTAAGATAAGTTTAAACATTTAATTACTGGTATATATATTCAAAATAAATAAATAAATAAAATTACCTGGTACACCTTTTAAATATATTTTATATGTCAAACCTAATTTTATCTTTTGAAGATCTTTCCGTTCTTAAACTGACTCACTTTTTTTATTGCTTTATCTTCTCAATATTTTCACAAATATTTGTATTTACTTTTACTATTATTTTTATATAAATCAAATCTTATCTCTTTATAATTCGTTTATATATCAATTCATACTTAAAATTTTTTTTTAAACATAAATAATATCCGAGTGATAATACATTAGAAATTACAACCCTTTTACACATCTTTTAATCATTCAGTCTAACGTGATACCACGTGTGAGACTCACTATTAAATTACAAATGCAGGAGATTGAACTACACCCGATTTGGGCTTAGTTACAAATCTAACAAAATTCATTTCCACTGCATTTGTAACTACTTTGAAATTCTCAAGTTCAGCAAAACAAACACTAGATTTTGAAAATTTTGGGTAATTCTAATTACATGTAGTTTTACATCCGGCCAAACAAACACACCCTATGAAGCCAATGGTAATCAAACTAAACTTCAACCAAGGTAGTTAGACATGGCTCAGGGATTTATCTGGCGAAGCCCAAGGCTCGAAGTTGATGGGTTCGACCAAGTTCAAACAAAGTTGAACCAGGGTCAACAATAAAATATTTCAAAATATATAATAATTAATAATGATAAAACAATAACATAACCTATATTTTAATAATAAAAAAATACAAATAGTTTCATATGATATTTAAAATTTTAATTTTTTATATTTTTCTTGATTTTTAAAATATTTAAAATATAATTAAATTTAATATTTAAAATTTTAGTTTTATATACCGTCAATCAATCATTGATTTGAAAAAAGTATATAAAATATTAAAAAAGCCCTAATAATTCTTGTCACACCCCAAACCTCGTATTGTCGGACCCAATGCACGGACAAACGGCTGCAGACCTACAGGGCGGGAGCCCAATGAACATGCAAGGCCTCAAAACCTAACACAGAGTGGAGATAGAAAATAAACTGACAGAAATACAAAATACAAGTACACCTTAAGAGTTACAACCAGGTTCAAATACAGAGCAAATGAAAATACAGAATGACCCACAAAGAGATTCTTAAACAACCATACAACTTATAAAAAGACATAAAACACAACCCCAAAAGAAACATTTACTGAAAACTTTCTAAGATCCCTGGGTCTACTGCTCTTGATATGAAAAGAATTTAAATCAAATCCATTACATTAGCCCAATAAATGATCCAAAAATAATCTGAAAACAAAAGTTCAAATCTGAAACTTGCACAAAAAAAAATCAATAACACAAAATAGTGTAATCAAAATCAAAAGGAGAAGCAGAATGTAACACATTACTAGAAATCATGGCTTTTGCGACCGACATTTTTGGTAGCTAATGTATTAAATTCAGTGGCTAAATTAATTTAGCCACCAAATTGATGGTCACAATCATTGGTGGCTAAAACCATGGTAGCAAATATGTTAGCAACTGATTGCATATTCAGTTACAAAGAGTTGCAACCACCATTTTCTGTCGCAGACACTATAAATTGGTAGCTAACCAATACATGGTGCAACTTATTTTAGTTACTATTTTTTTGTCGCCAATCCGTCACTAGCATATTGGTCGCTAGTATGATGTATTTTACCAAATTCATTTTGGAAGCTATTTGGTTGCTACATTTATAACTATTTCTAGTTGTTAAATCGGTAGCTATTATATAACTTTTAATTGCTAACACAATTTCTAATTCAGTTGCTAATGCCATAACTTCTTGTTGTAGAATTGGTCGCCGTTTGGTAACTGATTTTTAATTGCTAATTATCATTCAACAAAACGGTTGCAAATTAATTTGCTAACACCAGTTGCAACTTTACAATTAAATACAATTGCTAACATCAAAACTGAAAATAACAATTATATTAAAATACTACTTTAGGGAAAATATTCATTACACCTGTAATAATCTTCTAAAATAATCAAGAACAGTTCTTAAAAATGTTAAGCATGTCAAACATCCAATAATCTAAACATTTAAATATCCAACAAACAAAAAAAAAACAAATAATGCGTCACTACTAAATACTAGATAAGGATGTCCCAGTTGTATGACAACTTTCAAGCAAAGATTTTAGTAGATCTTTCACCTCTTTTAGTTCATTTTCTAGTTAATCATTCTTTGACTCCATCTCATCTAAGCGTTGTTGTTGTTCTTCTATCTTCTCTTGTTGCTTTTTTATCTTCTCTTGCAATTCATGTTCTTGTTGGGCTTGCTCTTGATTCATAGATTGAGAAGGTAATCTACGAAAGTTTAACAATGAAACATCCCAACACCATATAGTAGTCTTTTGCTTGGTCCACCACATGCTTTTGACCACACAAGTTCAAAACTATATTCTTCATTATTCATGTAGTCCTTACCGTACTTTTATTTGGCAATCTCCTCAAATTTTTTTTGTATTTAAATTTAAACATTATGAAATGAAACAAAAGATAGAACTATTAAGAGCTAAAAGATGGGAACCTACATAAATAAATCTTGATTTATTATCGACAAAAGGACCGTTCCCCTTGTCTTATCAATGGGTTTGATTATACACCTCAGCATATGTAACTTCACGATTGTATTCCTTTTCCTACAAAAAATTAAAGCAAATGATATTTTATCACAAAAACTTATATTAGTGTAGTAACCTTAAACATATAAAAGTAAAAGGAAAAAAAAAAGAAAAAGAAAACTTACTAGTGCTGCCTTTGTATTTTCAAATCCTCTTGATCTCCCACAATGATTTGCTAATGACCCTTTTCTTCCTAATTTTCTATTTTCAGATGTTTTTTTTATTTTTGTTGTAATTTCTCTGTACCCCAGAAATTATTAATCAACTTGTTCCTAATGTCAGGTGGTATCCAATATGGTTTTTTTTTATGACAAGCTGTAATGGATGTTCCATCCCTCATTGCAAGTGGTCTTGCTTTACTTAGACCATCTTTGTAGTGGTTTGCAGCAAGCTTATTCTAGATTTCCTCACAAAATGTTCTTGTGACGAATCCCAATAGAATCTCTCCTACCAATTCCGTGAAACAAAAAATTAGCATAATAAATATTTTCCCATCTTAAATTGAACATTATGTAAAGAGCATCTAACCACCAAGTAGGACAATTTTGCACGTATACCTACATTAGAGCATTTGTCTGTACATGTTATTCTACTTGCATGATTTATAAAGAGTAATACAACAAACAAACAAAGAACAATAAAAGAGATAAACAAGAGCATGGTTTGCTAAACAAAGTTGCTCCTTGGATTTTAATCAATCAAAACACCAAAAATAAATAAATAAATAAAAATAAAAATAAACAATGTCTCTTAAACTTTATAAAATATTTATTTAACATAATGGTCTGAAGTAGTGGAAGTTATTAAAATGTATATACGGACATTTTTAACAAAATGCATACAAGAGCATCTTTAACATTACGTAAAACATCTTAATATATGTTTAATATTTATTTAAAAACTTTAACATATGAAAACATATATATATATATATATATATTCTTCACCTTAAATTTCATGAAGAGAGCATCTTTAATATGTAGAGGGATGCTAGTCCATGTAGGCCATGCATCAGCTATGTTGCCCTTGAAGTCATCTGTGATGATCTTACCAATTGAATTCGGAAAACTTAAAACATGCCAAAAAAAAAAAATTACTAGGCAAATTTAGTTGATCAACATAAGCACAAAATAAAACTTTATAAAAGCTAGAAAAAAAATCACAACCTTGTTCAATTAATAACCAATGGCTGCCGACCGGATGAATGTGATGGTAGTGTATTATTAAAGTTTATTTTATTTTTTATATATACATATAATGGTATAAATTTATATTACAACAAAAATATAAATTTTTATGAATTTTAAAAGAAATGCCACTTTATTATCAAAGCATTCAATATACATACATACATACATATATATATACATACATACATACATATACATATACATATACATATATACATACATACATACATATATATATATATTCCACAATTTACCAACAATTCCGTACTATTATACTTTATGGGGGCTAGATCAACAATAAATTAAATTAACATTTGTTATGATAGTGCTAAACCAACATTAAAAAAAAATTATAAAAAAAAGTGATGAAACTCCCATGTTATGCAAATATATTTTTTTATCTTATTCTTAAAATATTCGGATGTGCTTGATCACTTAATAATTAAGCATTATATTTCTTTGTCCCATCTTATCTTTGTTTCTATTATGTCAAAGAACAATAGCTGACCAAAGAGCCAAATTAAGTGAATATAAAAGAGTGAATGGATTATAGATTATTATATATTATTACAGACTATAGATAGATGAGATCATGAGATGATTATGTGTTAATTAATTAAATTCTTCTCATGTACATTTCTTTATTTGTTAATTAATTATCATATTTTTTTTATCCAACTTAATAATCATCAAATAGTTATTAAATTGCTTTAATTTGTTGAATGTGTACAAATATTTGATTAACATAACCATCAAATCAACTCTGTTGACATTTAACATAAATGCTTTTGAGTAAACCTTTGGACACTATGCAAATCCCCTTTTATTATGTGCTAATAAAAATAAGGTCATATTCCAACATGAGAGTTGTTCTACAAATTCCAAATGAGATATTACTTGTTCTATTATGAAATCTTTCACTAAATTCTTGAAATAAAAAATAATTTTTTTTAAAAAAGAAATCAAATCATTGGTAGAATTATAAAGCAAAGGGAAATAAATAGATACATTGGGAAAAAGTTGTGAAGCTAGGGTTTGAATGAAGCCCTAATTCCAAAAATAAGCAAATCGAGGGGAGAGAGGGGATTGATGGGGAAAACCTAAATATCAAATTAGGGATTCAAATTAAGGATAAAGAGAAATATCAAGTATGGAACCTATCCAAAAAATCTAGCCGCAGTGTCTTAATGCCTACTCCAAAATTCCAAGTGGTTAAAAAAAAAAAAAAGGCCTTATCCAATGTGTAGCCAAAATTTCAAGTGAATATATTGAAAGAGAGTTAAAAAGAAACAAAAAGAAAAGGAAGAGAAAAAGCATGCCGCTGAGGGAGAGAAAGAAAAAAAAACGAAAAGAGAGGGAGAAAGGCTCGCGCCCGAGAGAAAGAAAAAGGAAAAAGCAAGCCCGAGAGAGGATTGGAGGAAAACAAGGCATTAATATTTAGAAGATATTTAAAATTTTCCTCCAAGCCTTAAGATATTTAAAATTTTAGAAGATATATATATATATATATGGAATACTATATATGGAATACTATGGCTAACTTTTAGAAGATATTTAAAATTTCCCTCCAAGCCTTAAGATATATTTAAAGCTTGGAGGGAAATCTAAATCAAAAATTAATTTTTTAAACTTTGTATGATGGTTTTTTGGAAGATATATTTAAGTCAATATAAAATTCAAATTCAAATTCAAATATACTAAATAATTTAAATATAAATGCAGTTGTGGATAAACTTCTATTTATTTTATAATTATAGCATTTATTATATATTGGTATAAAAATTAATATTTAGATAAGTAACACATATATTAATAGTATATTAAACAATTTTAATAACTAAAATTTTCTATTAAATTTCATGTTAAAATAAATTCATAATTATTTTTTTGAAAATTATTAAAATATTTAAACCAAACAAAATTGATCTATTAATTGTTATTGTAGCGAAATTTACAACAATTATTGTATTAAATTATTATCTTTCCTTAATAGCCCTCAATCACATCAAAAGTTCAAAATTGTTCCAATAACATAAATCCAACCCAAATATTTTAGTTAAATTATTAATTAATAAATTAGTAAAAGATAAAATGTTCTTGTAGATAAATATTGATTAATTAAGATTATTAACCAGCTTAAAATTAATGAGGTTATAAAACTAATGTTACTAAAGAGTTACTATTAAACTTAAAATATAAAAGATACATAAATAACATTACAAAGTTATTATTGTTCTATTATTATTATATTAGAAAATATATATACTAAACATGTTCCAAAGCACACTAGCCAACTGTAAGGGTCGGTGCCTATGCTTGTGCTTGCATGTTTACTAGCCTTGTTTGATTGATAGGGCATGGTTGCTTGCTAGTTCTTGGACTGTTTTTGGTTCCAGGTCTTGGAGGCTGGCTCGGCGCCTTGGTGGTGTGACGAGCGCCGCGCGGTGATCGTTGGTGCGATCGGGAAGGCCGTGACACCAACCATGATAGCGAATTTGACTTCATACTATTATTCTATGTGAAATTGGCATAAAATATATATTTTATTTTATACAATATAGAAACAAGAGTAATGGATATCATACTAACAATATATTCTATAAAAATAATTATTGGTGTGATGACACACGTGTACTGAAAGTGCACAAACTAAACTTTTCATATTTAGATGGGATGAATCTTAACACTAATAAATTACATTGATCTATTGTATAAAACAAAATTTAATTTGGACATTGTTGTTCACGCACTTAGCTTAGGTTAAATGGCAATGGAAAAATTTAACATTGCTACTGATTGTTGGTAGCCATTTAAATACTTTAGTATCCAATAAACTTTAGTCGCCAATTAGCAACCGAACTAGTAAATTTAGCAACCACCCAATTTCGGTCATTGAGTTGTGATTGAAATAATGGTCGTAATGTGGTTGCTGAGTTGGTGCTTAATATTTCATAATTCCCTCCAAAATTTAGCAGCAACAACTGCGACTGAATTGTAATAGTCACAAATATTGGTTATAAATTAGTTGTAATTTATTTTTTAAAACATTTGCTATGTTAGCAACTATCCAATTTTGGTCACAGAGTTGTGACCGAAATAGTGACCGAAATGTCGTTGCAAAGTTGGCACATAATCTCTAGCTATTCCTTCCAAAATTTAGCAACTGCAACGGCAACCGAACTATGATAGTGGCAAATTTTCTTCATAAATCGGTTGCAATGTATTAAACATTCGTACTTTAGCAACCATTGAATTTTGGTCGCCAATTTGTGACCAAAATAGTGACCGTAATGTTGTCGCAAAGTTGGCAGTTGCAAATTTCGGTCATAAATTGGTTGTAATTTATTAAATATTTACTACTTTAGTGACCGACTTATTTTGGTCACATATTTGATATTGAAATAGCGACCAACGTGGGGTCATTGAAATGTCACATAATTAATGCTCATTCACACCAAAATTAGCGACAAAAGTCACATTAGATTTTTGTCAGTGAGAAAAACTGCAACCAAAATTGTAATTGAGATGTGGTCGCAGAGTTGGTGCATAAACAACAACCAAAATGTGGTCGTTAAGCAGTTACTTTTATGTTATGAATGTACTTAATTAGTTTAAATGTGAGAACCTTCGTAAAACAGTCACAAACTTGTTGCGATTAGCTACGGAAATAGCCGGTTGGTAAAAATTGGTTGGGATAGCCCTGCTTTCTAGTAGTGACAAATTTCTGAGTATGTCTCCAAATTCACTAAAGATGCTATAGGTCATTTGTTTACCCTCGGTGACCCGAGCCAGAATAACAGAGGTCATTTATTTATCCTTGGTAACTTGAGATTGAATATCAAATGGCTATTGATTATTTTACTGAACGGACACGGTGTGAAACTGCAATCTCATTTTTCCAGAACTTCTTGTCTACAAGGTCAGGGTTTAACCCCCCACTGATAGGGTGGCATATCGCTCATTTGGAGACCAAAAACATTCAGACAAAATTTCATAACCAAAATACAGAATATTCACAAATATTTTGCCAAAGATTTATGTAATAACAAAAGGCAATTAATTTAATAAATAAATATACAAGAATGCCAATCTTCCAGCTTTGGCAGGATTCCCACATTAAGAAATAAGAAATAGTAAGTTTCCACTAAAACAAACATCTCATGAAGAAAATAATAATAATAATAATAATAATAATAATAATAATAATAATAATAATAATAATAATAATAATAATATATTCGGAATATACCACCTTTTCAAACCTGTTTGAATAATTATGATAGCATTTCAAAATCACCATGTTGCATGATTGGATGGAAAGATAAAAATAAAAATAACAATAACAATCCATAAATCATACTTAACAAAGGCTTAAGAGAAGCAAGAATGGTTGGCAAAAATATTAGTATACAAATTTGATTGATAAAGGAAAATAAACATATATATCAATGTTGGCAAGGTAATAACACCATGGTTCCAACTAAGTCTAGGAATTATTGATCTAAAAACAAAAGTCATAAAATATGATGACATTACCAAAAATAAATTTCAAAGAATAATCATAAATAAATTTTAGAAATTTTTATAAAAATAAATAAAAACAATAAAGTTTTAAATACAAGAGTTCAAGGGATTACTTGATAATTGCCTAATTCCAATTGAAATCCAAGATTATCTCTCAAGATGGTCCTATAACCCAAGGGAAGAACCAAGGAAAAAGATAAGAATACTTAAGCAAGGAAGAGTTCATGCACAAGGCTAAAGAGGAGCTAGCCTAAATATAAACGCTATAAACAAAGTATGAGCTTTTCTAACAACAATTCAGAACTTGTAGCTTCAAGGGAGCAACAACAGAATGCATCAATAGCTATATTTATTTGCACACAAACCAAGCTCTAACTAGAGTAGTTTAACATGCCAAAACAATATAACTAGCATCTTAGAAAAAGATAAACTCAAAAGGGTGCTAGTAGTTTTCCAGGTACCTAAAGGGTGTGTCTTTGAAAGGCATGCACAAGAAGCCAAAAATAGCAAGGCTAAACACACATGCTATAAATCTACTTGCATTCACAAGGCATGCAAAAAGCTTGGGTTTCATGCATAAATGCATATACAAGTAGATGGTTCCATGAGTATTTATATAAATGTATATATCTTTTGAGGCGATAAACTAGAGATATTCAAGGGGCATAAGAGTATTTTTTAGCTTATAAGTATATGTGGTTTCATATATATATATATATATATATATACTTAGTTTCATGCAAGGATAAGCCATAACTCAATCAAAAAGGGTGCAGCTTCTTCAAGCAAACATTAGCATAGACATTCACAGACACACAAGAGTATAAACCACCCACTAAACAACATGTAACTAGACCAAGGTGGCAAGAAAAAGGCTTCAAGTTCCATGGAGTAGAATGATGATAACAAGCTTTAAGGATCAAAAGGGTTGCATGAGTATAAGCACATACAACTAGAAGCTTCTAAACATGCGTCCCACTAACTTCTCATGATGATCTATTCAGCTTGCATTTAGAGTGTAGTAAAGCACTAGATGATTGCTTAGCTAACATATTATCCATTAACTCTTGACGATGTCTTTCCATCTTCACCCTCCTACGTCGCCTAATCACCGTCCCGTTGTTGTTGCAAAACCTGGAATTTCCTGGGCCAGAATTGTGGGTCATCCTACTTTGCTTCCACTATGGAGCCTCCTCTCCACCTGTAAAAGCCCCACTTGTGTCTCTATATATCATAATCTATGGCTTCAAGCTCGTGATAGCATGCAAGCATCTCTTTATGTGAAGTTCCTGGGGAAAGCTTTTCCTTTGGACCATGCCAAGCTCGCTTTAGCCGATGCCTGGCGGGGTCTTGGGGATTTCTCCATCTCGGACCTCCCAAACGAATTCTACTTCATTTGCTGTGAATCCCATATGATGCAAGCCAAGTTCCTTCTAGAAGGTCCTTAGACCGTTGATGGCAGAATCCTCCAACTATCTGAATGGCGAGAATCCTTCCAACCTGCATTTGAAAAACTATCTACACCCTATGTTTGGATTCAACTTCATCATGTTCCCATGGAATTATGGGGTGCTAAAATTCTGGAAAGCACAGCTTCACATTTTGGTCGTGTCGTGAAGATTGATGAACATACCATTGCTCGTTCCAGATCTAAATATACTCGTATCCGCATTGAACTTGATCTTGAGTAACCTCTGTAAAAAGGGAATTGGGTTAAATATGGAGATAATCTTGTTTTCATCCTTGTTCTATATGACAAGCTGCCCATCTTTTGTTACAGATGTGGACAATTTGGCCACGGGGAGTCCAAATACACTTTTGTTAGCAGCCGGAAGTCATAACATGTTCCTCAGCCACCCGTTTCCTCCTCAAATTGGAGGTAGATGAACGCGTCCAACATACCGGCGATGTTGACAAATGCTGGGGGATGACAAAGATATTTCTTTGATTGGGATCAATGATACCTCTTTAGATTTTGGTTCTTAGATGAAACCCTGAAGCCGCAGAAGCAACCGACGTGGGAGGTCTCACGGCGGTGAGGGAAACTCTGGCCCATCCCGGCGTGGTGAGAGCGATGGCTCAAGCTCGGACATGTGTCTGCCTGCATGGCAGATCGATCAATACGTGTCTCATTCGAACATCTACCTCACAGCTAGGGATGGCCTAGTCAAACGTACCCCGACTCCATCTCAACTGTCGAAACAACACTCCTCATCGCTTCCCGAGGAACCTCTCCCATCTAGCTTTCTTCCAGCCGTTGATACAGGCACCTATCCACTATTCAAAAAATGAACAGTTGACCGCTGCTACTAGTCCCGAGCAGAGAATCCTGAGGTCCTCGCTATTGTCCCATCCTCTTCCAAAGGCACAACCTCTCTAATTCCTGAGTCTTCTCTTTGCTTAGGAAAAGCAAAAGCCCCCCTCCTCTGACAAACACCATCAAACCCCCTTTCTTGAAACTAGACCCCTACTCAAGCTTGGTGATCCAGAGCACTAACTCTCCATCATCCCCACCCATCCAGTCTTTACCCTCTCTTTCTTAGCAAACCTAACGCCTACTCTTAACCTCCCTTCATTCGAGCAATCCAGACCAAACTCACTCCTCCCTTGTTGATAGTGTTAAACAAGCTCTTCAGGCAACTGATCCGTCTGATTTCAACATGGAATCCTTGGAGGAAACCAGATCTTAGTTGGGATCTAAGGACTCTTGCTCCTCCATGGATCCATACGATGATCTCCTTATCTCAAATCTCTAAAAAGATATCAAACTCGAAGCTCTTGCCAGGCGTGCCCCTAGAAAGAATACTCGATCCAAAAAAGGGAGACGAACTCCTGCTTAACTCCCCCTTCCTCTCTCATTTTTTCTGATGATGCAAAAAAGGATCTTATGCTGGAACTATAGAGGGGTTTCAAACAATCATACCTTTGACCATATTAGAGATCTCATTCGTTGCTTAAATCCTAATCTTGTTTGCTTGGTAGAAACCAAAACAGACACTAATTGAACTCTTCATTTTTGTAACAAGTTTACTCAGACTTGGGAATGGGCTACAATTCCTGCTTTTGGTTTACCGAGAGGGATTATTGTTCTCTGGACATGTGACAATGGAACTGTCACCCTCCTCGCTGCTACTCGCATATCACTGCACTTAATCATCAGCAATAGGGAGGACTCTTAGCTTCTCTCTATTGTCTATAACTCCCAATTTGTTACTGCTTAGAGGATCCTCTAGAGAACTCTCTCTAGCTTGGCTGGCATTCATCTCCCCTAGATCATCACTGGTGACTTTAATGCCGTTCTTTCAGTCCAAGACCATAAAGGGGGAAATTCTAAAAACTATGATTCTAAGTCTTCTTATTTTTCTAATTTTTTCGCACTAATAATCTTATTGATTTAGGTTTTGTTGGGCTAAGATTCGCTTGGTGTAATGATCAGGCGGGTTTATCCCGTCGCTAGGCTAGACTCGACTTCTTTTTGGCCAATTACGAGTGGATCTCAACTTATTCTTTTCTTGAAAACCAACACCTTCCTCACAGCTGCTCTGATCATGCTTCTATTTTCCTCACTGCCCGCACCCACTCACACTCCATGAAAAATACCTTCAGACTTGATAATAATTAGCTTGATTATGATGCGTGCCACCATAATATCATCAAAGCTTTTAACTCTAACTTTGCTACTTCTTTAATACATTTTCTTCCATCATTGCATTTCTCGGGATAAACATAATTTTGTCTCTTGAAAAATTTCAGGATTGAGGTCAATTGACATCGAGATCAAGGATCTTGAGGCTGAAATAAGTTCGATTGAAACCAATGAGCCTTTTTCCAGTGATCCTTGGCACTACATCTGGCTCTGATCCCTGCGAAATCGCCATGTTGCTTTGCTTCGTCAAAATGCTATCTTTTGGGCGCAACGTGCCAAAATGCAATGGCTTTCTCATGGTGACAATAATTTTGGTTTCTTTCACAAGATCATCAAAGCTAGACAGGTCACAAACAGAATCCAGTCCCTTAGAGATAATTCCGGTAACATCCTTACATCTAAAAATGATATTGAGCTTGAATTTATCCGTTTTTACTCACAACTTTGGTCTTCTTCGTCCTCTTGCCTTTCTTTTGATCAAACTCTGTCGTCCCTGCCTGGTAACTTACCCACACTGACCCTTGATGCCATGGATGAGCTGATGAGACCAGTATCTAAGGGTGAGGTTTACCGCACCCTTAGGTCTATGCCTCAAGGGAAGTCACCAGGGCCGGACGGATTCAATATGGAGTTCTACCTTTTTTACTGGAATATTATTGGAGACCATCTTTTCAACACCATCTCTTTTTTTTTTACCATCTCTAAACTTCCCTCTTCCTGGGGTAAAACTTTTATCGTTTTTATTCCAAAAGTTGATCATCCTTAACGTGTTTCTGATTTTCGTCCTATATCTTTGTGTAATATCTGTTACAAAGTTATTTCTAAAATATTGGCTGATCATCTTAAAAAGGTTCTCCCTAATATCATTGGCCCGGAGCAATCTAGTTTTTTAGCAAATCGGTCCACTTTTGATAACATTCTTGCTTTTCAAGAGATTACTCACTCAATTGAATATGAAAAGTTAAACAACCCCTAGGATGCTAATCAAAATTGATATTGAAAAGGCCTTTGACACTGTAGAATGGAACTGCATACTTGCAACCCTCTATAAGATGAACTTCCCTGCTCTTTCGATTTCCTGGATCAAATCCTGTCTATCCTCGGCTTCCTTCTCTTTTTTAATAAATGGGCAACGTAGTAGCTGGTCTAGTAGCTCTAGGGGCGTCCGCTAGGGAGATCCCATCTCCCTTCTTCTCTTTCTCCTGGTCATAAAAAACCTTTCTTCAATTCTCAACCATGCTCTTCATACTAACTTCCTCCCGGGTTTTAACTCCAATCTTGCTAGTAACATCAACCATCTTATGTTCGATGATGATCTGATTCTCATTACTAAAGCTTCCAAATTGGCTGCCAGAAATACTTTGATCTACTCAAATTTTTATGCTACTATTGCTGTCCAAAATCCCAACAAAAACAAATCCGTCATCTATTTCTCTTCTTTGTTCAATAAAAGAGTTGATAATTTTATTTCTTCAATTCTAGGCTTTAAACTTGGTAAGTTCCCTTTCAATTACCTAGGAGCTCCCATTTCCCCCTTTCGTCTCCCTGCCAACCACTTTAATTTTCTTGTCAAGAGAACTGAGCTTGCCATCTCTAATTGGAGTCACTCCCCAATATCTCAAGCTGGTAAAATTGTTCTTCTTAATTCCAACATTTTTACCCTTCCCATCTATCTCCTATCCATCTTCTTCTTTCCTGATTTGATCCTAAGAGACATCAAATAAGCTTGCTCGAAAGTTCCTTTGGAGCTGGAATGGCATGGGTGGCGGTTTTCATTCTATTGGTTGGGATATTGTTACTCTTAACAAATCTGAGGGGGTCTCAAACTGTGAAATCTCAAAAATTCCAGATTAGCTCTCATGGCCAAACATGTCTTAGATATTGCTAACAGAGAGAACAAAATTTGGGTCAACATTTTTCTTAGTAAATATAATACTTGGAGTGTTTGGAACAACGATTCTATTTTAGCTTCCTCTAGTTTCTTTAAAGCAATCTCTGCAACTACTAAATGTTTTGAAACCATTTCTTTATATCTCTGTCTGCAATCCTAGTGCTTCTAGTTTCTTGGATGATCCTTGGCCACTGGATCCTCCTCTTAACTATAAGCCTACATTTTTAAATATGGACCTCATTGATAATCTCTCTTTTGAGATGCTAACTAAGGATGACTCAATTGATCTCAATATTGGTCGGTCTATCTTTGGTAATCTTATTGGTAGAGATATTCTCCCCAATGCCAATTTTGATTTCTCTATCAATAATGAATGGGTCTGGTGGCCTCGCTCCTCTAAAGCTAAAACAGTCCCAGTGATTTATGACTTCTTCAATGCTGTTAATTGTGATTCTTTTTCTGAGACTCACAATTGGCATGGTTGGCATTATATCTGGAAATTGAAGGTTGCTCGTAGAGCTAAAGTTTTTATCTGAAAGGTGGTTCATGGCAAGCTTCCCTATGGGTCTATTTTTACAATCTGAACATTTCTTCTGCCACTCTTTGCCATTTCTGTGGCCTTCATCAGAAAACCATTAAACATATCCTTTGGTGATGCCGTCACTCTATCAAAATCTGGACAGTTATAATGAATCTTCTGGGCTTGACCACTGCTTATATTGATCAACTTGCCCTAGGAAACTGACTCACTGGCAAAATTAAATGTTGGGCTTCTTCAGATTTTGCCAAGGCAATCATTGCCACTACTGCTTGGCATCTTTGGACGGTAAGATGTCTATTAATTTTTCAGAACATTCAGCCAAATTTTGACAGATTACCCATGAAGGCTTGGACCTCTGTGTCAGACTTCTTCACTGCAAATATTTTCCATGACAAGGAGTTACCTTTAACCAATTATCCAAGCTAGCTATCTATTTATATTGCTATAGATGCCTCTTGGGACCCTATTACCTGTCTCACTGGTTTTGGATTTATTATATATACTAATCTTAAACATTTACTTGTGGCAGGATCTTCTGGTGACCATTGTCCTTCCTCTCTTGATGTTGAACTCAAAGCTATTCAACTTTCATTGGATTGCTGCCATAAACACAATTGGCGCTCAACTAGGCTTCACACTGATTGCCTTAGTGTTGTTCAACTTATCAAAAACTATGAAAATCCTATTGGTTGGCGCCACTTCACTTCAATCCAAAGCATTCAAGCTTTCATGAATCACTGGCCAGACTTCCTTATAGAACACATCCATCGAGACATGAACCTCATTGCTGATCAGCTTGCCTCTTTTGGTCGGAGAAACCCTCAAACCTCACTGTACTTTCAAGGATGAGATAAGCCTAACTGGCTCGAAGATATCTGCAAAGCTCACAATCTCTCGTTTTAACTCTATTATTGCCTTTCTTTTTATTTTGTTTAGTTCTTTGTAACCCTTTTTGCAAAAAAAAAAAAACATGCATCCCACTAGAAATTAACTACAAACATGCTTAAAATTTCATATTCAACAAGCTTCTCACATTACTCAAGCATCAAGCTCTACCACCACCAAGTGAGTAAGAGAACCTATCTAGTCTTTGGGGAAGCACCGGTGGTTTGTTGCTCCTTTTCGCTTCACCTCGCCTCCGAATGTCTAGAATTCCGGTAGAAACCTGAACTCCGGCTATGGACAACACTCTTCCTCAACCTTCCAAAGAGAGCAAGATGAAGTGGGAGAATGGAGAGAAAAGAATAGAGATGGAAGAATGGAGGAGGATGATAATTATGGGAGGGGTAAAGGTTAGGCCAAGTGGGAGGCAAGGATGGGATGAAGCCTGAATTTCTTCCGGTAATCCATCATCCCAGCTAACATCCACAACAAGTGTTTAAGTGCAACCACTAGCTTAACATACTAATCTAGGTTTTAAGAGTTGGCTGAGGCCCACAATTCTCATCTCACTCTAGGCTTCCATTGTGCCTCACAGAAAGAAAAAAGCAAAAAGTCACGTGCCACACACCCACACCCACACACACTCTTTCTCTCTCTATTCTTTCTCCCTCATTAATCATTTCCTCTCGCCCGCTAGCTCTCGCCACCGGCGCTCCCTCGTCTTTCTCTCACACTTCCTCTCATCTATGTTCTCTCAAATTTTCTCCCTCACTTCCTCTTGTCATCGGCACTTTTTGTTTTGAAAGTTTTAATTTTTCTAACCCGAGTAAATTAGAAGGTCAATCACTTCCTTTATAAACTTATTGGGTCTTTTGATTTTTGGCCGGATTGCTAACAAGCTGAGTCAGAGGGTGTAGCAGGGGCAACCTCATGACCAGTTTCTAATTTTTTTGATTGAATAGATCGAACCGGTTAGGGTTCGACTACATTGACTTCAACAGACTCTTGAGTTAATTTTGAGGTAAAATTCAAAAAATAAAAAGCCAAACCCAATTATTTACGGATTCGGATCCTTCAGGGTCCGAATCCGAAACCCGCCATCATTTCGGGTTCACAACGCCACCCGCTATCAAGCGCCGCCCTAGAACTATCCTATAAATACTTGTCCATCCCGATCTCCTCCCGTTTCTTGGATCCTGAGAGAGAGAGAGAGAGAGAGAGGGCGAAACCCTAGTTTTCTTTCCGAGCTTTGTCTCCGCCATGGCGGACCACAACGATCCCTTCATGCGCAACCGCGATGCTGCCGTCCAGGCACGGACCAAGGCTCAGAACCGTGCCAACGTCCTCCAGATGAAGCTTGTAATCCCTCTCAAGCCCTTGTTTTGTTCGATCTCTTTGATTTTTTTTGATGGATTTTGGTGAAACCCAGCTATAGATGTTATGCTATTCATGCTGTTGATTTAGATCAATTTGATCCTTGTTTTCGGCTATAATTTAATTATACGATGTTCATGTTGTTGATTTAGATCCATTTGATGTTTTTTGTAATTGAAAATTAGTTGATATTGGTACAACTTATTTGTTGTTTTCCAGATTGGGCAGAGCCATCCAACAGGGCTTACTTCGAACCTTCTGAAGCTTTTTGAACCACGGCCTCCGTTGGTCTATTTGCCCCCACCTGAGAAGAGGAAATGCCCGGCATATACTGGTGTGTATACTCATCACGTGTTTGATTTAAGTCTGTTGTTTGAGAAATTGGTCTTGGGTTGTTATTGGTGGCTTTTTCTTTTTCAGGGATGGCACAGTTTGTGAAAAATTTCGCAGAACCATCTGATCCGGAGTATGCTATGCCAATTCAGAAGGGTGAAACTCCTGTAAGTTTTGTTTATTCTGAGTATTGGTTTATAATTTTGTTATAAAACTTGGGGTTTTAATTTCTTTTTTTTTATCATTGTTTTTATACTGATTTACTGACTTTGATATATTATGATTGGCACATTTAGTTTCGATGGTAATTACCTAGCTGTTTTTTCTTTTTCTCTCTCTTTTAATTTCAGTGTTGTATTTGCTTCTTAATGGTGAGAATGATGTGAATGGTGAATTGTAGTTTGTCTATCATTATAATTAATGATTTTTGAAAAATGAATAACTCAGATAAATTTTATGTGCTCAAATATACTGGAAAGATTATATGGATGCAGGAGTGAGGGAATGATATGTTTTAAGTTGCCCATACTTTCACTCTTGTTTATTCCCCATTACAAGTACTTCTAAAATATATGCAAGATTGTATCTCACTCTTGTACTTGTTTGCTGGTGCCTCACAAATGTTGAAGTGATAGAATTTTGTCGTTTATGAGTGGAAACATGTTTTGGGTATCATCTTGAATCTCTTTATAGCATCATCCTGCATTTAGATGAAATAACGTTGCTTGCCTACTGTTTTTTATTTGGTTTTATTTTTGGATGCGATGGTGAGCATGTTTTATGATTGAGTAAAAATAGAGTGGAAGAGAAGAAACTGAAGGAATGGAAATAAGGAGGTCAGTAGTACATTCTTGTATCCATTTTAATTTTTTCATTCAGCTAAGCATGACGATACATCGATACCATCATACCAATCTCTTTATTTTCTCAATCTAAGTAGATCTCAAGTGCTGAGTGATATAGACTGATTGAGGTAGCCCAGGCCTGCATTCATGTGGCAGCCTCTGTATTGTTATGATATTACTTGAATTCATTTGTTGCTTTTCTTAGCTCTGCGGGTTATCAATAAAAAATAAATTATTAAACACACTGTTGGTAGTGGGATTTTAAGGTATGGCTTGTGTCAATTTATAATTACTATAATTGTGTTTTAGGTGTTTTTTGTATATGTTTGTAATTCTGCCGGTTTTATGAATTTAGCCTTTAATCTAATTATCAAAGCCAATGGATCTATATTCTAGATGTACATGAATTGATAGTAGGCTTATATATGTGCAGAAATATATTATGGAAACCTTTGTCATTTATGGAATCTGTTATGAGTGTGAACTCAACACTGTTCACCACTAGAAGTTAAATACAGGCTATACATACTCAATTTTAAGGCTTGAACTTGATATTGAGGTGTGGTGTTCTGGCCAGGTTATATGGATTATGTGCACAATGATTGAACCAACTTCAGAAATAACAAGTGGACAAACTGAGTTATATTACAATAATTTTTGTGTTGTATTGACCAGCTTTGTTTTTATTTATATTTTGTTGCAGGGAGAAAGAAAAGCCAGGATTCACATGCTTCGGCTTGAAAAGGGTGCACTTAAGGCAGCTGAAGAGCTGCAGAAATGTAAATTTATCTCCAACAGAAACATTTACCATGCTTTATAGATGAAATCTGCTTAATTCAAATGTAGATTATCGTCTTGTGGATGGTTTTATAGTTTTCTTTGTCTTGTAGATGATCCACAAAATGATCCCAATATATCTGGAGATCCATACAAGACGTTGTTTGTGGCTAGACTTGTAAGTAATCATCATTTTCTACTTTTGATTCCACCAGTTATCTCTTCCCTAACATAATGTTTAATCTTGTTCTGCAGAATTATGAAACAAGTGAACACAGAATTAAAAGGGAGTTTGAAACTTATGGGCCTATTAAACGGGTAAGTATATTATTGTATTCTTGTTGGGAGGTCAAGTTATTGCTCTCAGCTTGGGTAAGATTAGTGGTCACATAACTGATCGGAAAGAATAGAAATGGTGATTCTATGATCTTGATTTCTAGACCCTGTGTATCTTTTAACCATGACCCTGAGAGTTGCCATGGTGCTCTGTCCAAATTGATGGCTTTTGAAATTCATCTAAGCATCCTGATTTTCTTCAATTAGGCCAACAATCATTGTTGTGTTTGATAGTTTTCCTCGCCTAGATTGAGAATTGAATGGGGATGGTATTTTTCTCTTTTTTATTTTCTTTAGTTGTCAAATTATTTGGTTTTAAAAGTTATTATTGTTTTGGGTTGTCTGAAAGCGTTCTGCTCCATCTTCCTGACATGCATAATATAGTGAGTTATTAATTGTAAATGGCTTTCTCATTGCTCGTCAAACGAGTTGTTAGCGGAAGAATTTTGGTTTTATGTATTTTGGTTGTTTAGTTGGTTCCTTTTTTTTGTTGGGTTTGTCATCTCAGTTTTTTTGTCATTCAATGGCAAATATGAATTCCTGACGCATCTTTGTGGTTTATTACCACCCATGGGTTCTGAAATGTCAGACATATCTGTCAAAGATGATGGTTTTTTTTCCCTCTTCTAGTTTTCCACCTAAAGTAAAGCCTCTTTAGAAAATTATTATGAGACCAATAATCATTTGCTCACTAAGATAGTAGATGCTGGTTGCATCTCGGACTAGTGCTAGAGTGCAGATTATTTATAGTCTAATTAACTATACGAGTCATCAAGGATGTTATGGAGAAACTTACATTTGGTGATCATGTTGGAGTGTGGGCAGGTAAACTACTTATTTTTTGAGTATAGCTAGAAGCCTTTTAGGATTGAAATAATCAATAGCTTTTAGAATTTGGTATGTGTTATCATGGTATAAAAACCAACATTGGTAAGGCATGGCTATTGATGTCAATACTTTCGATAATGATATGCACTGTTTGGTTTCATCACTGTTACTCCAATGGGATTGCTGCAAATCGTTTGACACACCTGTCTTTATCAAGGTAGAAAGGGAAAGTATCTCCATTCAACCCTCTCTCAGACTTGTTCTTGTTGTGTAAATACATTTCAGAGTATTAGCAGGTTTCCACCCATTATCGGAGTTTAAGTTTCTTGCAGCTGTTACTAAAGTTTTTACTCTTTGAATAGAAGGGCTGAACAAAATTATTTCTGCTATTCAGAAGAAATTCTGGTACTTTCTCCATTTTACTAGTGCTTAGTTTGCTATTTAAAATATTCCCTGGTAAGGGGGTGGTAAATCTATATCACATCTGCTAAATCGGCTTCATACATCCGTTTTATCTGCCAACTCAATTGATATGGTGGTGATGCATTCCGCATGGCGAAGCTTACACCTTAAAAGGTGAGCACGGCTAGTGAGGCATGCTGCCTTTATGTCGTGCCATTTAGGATTCAGTGTTCTAACAATCATGAGTCATATATTGGCTGTTTTTCCTTGTTATATCCCATTCATGATTCTGTGTAATTGTTCTCTTTGGTTTGCTATGTAAATCGCAGGTCAGGTTGATTACAGATAAGGAGACAAATAAACCTAGAGGATATGCATTTATTGAATATGCACACACGAGAGACATGAAAAGTGTGCTTCTTTTGCCCCTATTTTTTTGTGTCTATTGGTAGAAACATTTTGATGTCTGTCTCTTTGGTTAAACATTGGTCATATTATGCAGCTGCATACAAGCAAGCTGATGGCAGGAAGTTGGATAATAGAAGAGTCCTTGTTGATGTTGAGCGAGGTAGAACTGTACCAAATTGGCGGCCTCGAAGGCTGGGTGGTGGACTTGGATCAACCAGGGTAGGAGGTGAAGAGGTAAACCAAAAGCATTCCGGAAGGTAATCACTTGAAATACTCTTCTTCGGTTTACACCCTCAACGTACATGTTGATTTCATGCCTTGCTTTCTGAATCACCGTTTTTTTCAAACAATGCACAGTGTTGTAAATTTATCCTTATGATCAATTATGCTGTTAATGCCAATTTAGGGCCAATCTTTTATCCATTCTGCAAATGTTCTCCAAATGTGCACCAGATTTCTTAAATGATGTTTGCTTCTTGTAAGTTGTACTATGAGTTCTCATATGCAAATTTGCTTCTGTTTAATTATTGAACAAAAAGTGACTTGGACAAAAAGGGAAGTGGCTTATCTGTTGTTTGCTTCCTCAATCCCCACTATCTTTTACTTGGAAGTGTGTGGTGTTGTTGGGGTTTGAGCTAGTTGGCTTAGGTGTTTTGACATTTGAATTTGGTTTTGTGAGACTACTAAATCAATACTAATTAAAATGAATGTTTTAATTTTAAAGAGTAATTTCCAATTAATGATTGACATGATACTACTATTGGTTAATAATTTTTAATATTAATAGATATACATTTGTGAAAGAGCTATCTTTATTTCAAGTTTATTGCAATAGTGGTGTTTGGTTGGTTAGGTTGGAATAAGTTGGGATGATCATCCTAACTTACTACGTGACTGAACGCATATTATTGGTGTGGTACCTCTGTTGAACTCTCTGTGATTTTGATACATAACTCATAAATTAATTTTTTTGGCATATCTTGTTAATTTTCTTTTTAGATTAGGTTACAATTGGTTACTTGGGGATATACTATCCTGTGGTAATGATTTGCTCAGCATATTCTGTTATTCACACTTTTCTTGAGTGGTATTGTCTTCCATCTAAATGTTCATACACTCAAGACTTCTCTGGTGTCAGGGAGCCTCAGCAGATGACATCAGGACCTCCAAGATCTGAGGAGCCAAGAGTGCGTGATGATCGGTAAGTTATCCATTGCTATCTTTAGCCTTTAACTGATGATAGATAAATGTTGATGGTTTCATTTGTTAGTGCTATTTTGTGAGAACTAAAATGACTTCAACCTGGTCGCATGAGCTTGTTTAATTATTTTCTTCCAAAAATCTATAGTTCCGTAAAATTTTGTTCTGTTACAGAGAGAAATCCCGTGAAAGAGGTAGGGACAGGGATCGTGAACGGGAGAAATCTAGAGAAATATCCCATGATAAGACACGTGATCGTGATACAAGGGATGACAGACACCATAAAGACCGTGATAGGACTCGAGAAAAGGACAGGGAAAGAGATAGGGGTCGTGATCGTGATCGAGGTCGTGATAGAGACAGGGAAAGGGACCGTGGTCGTGACCATGACCGTGAACGGCGTGACCGTCCGAGAGAGAGGGAGCGGGATCGTGAGAGGGACTATGGGCGTGCAAGCCATGAAAGAGATCGTGGGTATAGTCATGAGAGGGGTGGTACTGACTTTGAGCAATTTGATACCAAGCATGATCGCGATCGGTCTGGTGGGAGGGACAGGGATCTGGAACATGGTGAGCATGACTATGGGCAGGAATGGTATGATCCTGCTGCAAAGAATGGAAATGAGCATGAACAAGGGTATGATCACTATGAGCAAGCGAGAAATCACTTTGATCAGCTTCCTCCAGAGGGTGATGCCAATAGGGTGAAGCGTCATGAATATTATGATAAGATGCAGACTGATCATTATAGAAGTCAATATGACCATCCTGATTCTGCACCTGAGGAGGGAGAGAGGGTTGAAGACCATGAATATGAATATCGTCGTTCAGAGAGATCCCTTTCTCGTGAGTATGAACACTGAGACTAGAGGTAGGCCATCAATATTCCATTTGTTATTCTTTCAATCATTGTTATTTGAAGTATTTCATTATTTTGGTTTTTTGTTCTCAATAATTTCAGCTGAGAAGTGGTTCCATCTTGGGTGGCTTTTCTTTCAGCTTAACAGGGTTTGCAGGTCTGGCATTCCGTCTATGCTTGAAATTTGTTGTTTTTATGGGCACCTCTGAGACTGATGTGTTCTATCTTGATGGTTTAAACCTTTAAGTGACTTACGGTTTGTATTAGTTATTTCTCTTCTATGTGACTTGGCACATTGTTGGTTAGTCCTTTTAAACTCTGATTTTTATCGATTTCTGGTTTGAAGGAGATGAAAGGGAAAACTAAGGACATGATTAAATTTTAGTGTTGCTGTTTTATTTTCTTGCATTTGATATGTAAGTTATATACTGAATAGGTCCATTATCTTTTCTTTGAACTTCCCCTGTTGAAGTCTAATCCAAATATATGCTAATTCCTATGTTTTATCTATATCCATTTCAAGTTGGTTTCTTGAAAGAAGAGCGCCAACCGACGGAACCATTTTGGAATGGTGTGGCATTGGCGGCAGGGTTTTTGCAATAAGTTATAAAGGGGTTCTATCAGGTCATTTTAAGCGCCAAGATTTTTGCTGGTATATTAATTAAACCACTACATGAATGCTGAAAAATGCATTGATCCTTTTGTTTGGCCAAAAGCTCTTATCTTCCTGAGTAGATTTTCTTAAAGAAGTTTCAAAAATTGAACCACAAAATTAAGGTAGCTTTCTATCTCTATAGATTGATAAATCTATTCGTTAAATCTTTTCAATTTGTTAAACGTAGGTAAATGAATTAACTAAGAAAATAGCTTACACACCAGCACGACGATTTAGCCAGTCCTTAGCGCTTGGTGCCAAAGGCCGTGAGTTTTTTAAAAAAATTATTATTAAATAATCCATAGCTGAGGGGTGTTACTTCACATATAGCCCTAGGAAGCTTTAAGGACTGTTCTAACCAGACAGGACAAAGTGGAGGTACATACCTTGGTGAAGCTCCGAGTTTCACGATCTATGCTTGTATATGGGGTGTTTGTTTTGGTATATTTCAAAGTCATTATATTTGGAAATACATGATCATCCAAGTCAAGTGTTTGTTTTGGAGGAATTAAAAAAAATATTAAATTTGGAAGTGCTTGTTTTGGAGGAATTAAAAAAATATTTGGAAGTGCTTTATCCATTGGTTTTGGGTGAATTTGGAACCATTTTAAATCCATGATTTGGAACTCCAACTAAGGAGTATTTTATTAAATATTAAATAAAATATAATTATAGTGTAATTAATGTTAGTAGTATAATAATATAACTGATATATTATATAATGTGTTTATATAGACTTTGAATAAAAAATAATTAATAAAAAATAATAAAAAGAAAAAAAAATCAAATAAAAAGATATAGGATGGCCAAAATAAAAAAAAAAAATATTACGCCACCAATTGTTACATGGGGAAATATCAAAGAAAAGAAAATATATGATTTTTTTATATAAAAAAATATTGAAATCTAAAATTTAAAATTCAAAAAAATAGAAAAAAATTTTAATTTTTTTTTTAAAAAAATTGAACTGAAATTTTAAAAACAAAATCTCCCAAGGGGGAGTTGGTGATATTCAAGAAGAGAGGAGAAAAGAAAAGAAAAAGAGTTTCTTTTTTTTAAAAAAAAGAAAGGATGGAGAAAAGAAGAAGAAGAGGCCTTGGTTCTTTTCGGGAAAGAGATGGAAAATTTGGAGAACAAAGATTTTCGGAAGATTATTATAGTTTGATAATAAAACATAAGATCCCTCCACCAGTGTTCAACAAAGTACACCACCCATTTTTTATGCAAAAAAATACACTTAAAAAAAATATATATATAGCAAAAGAAAGCCTATATGCATGTATGAGAAGTATATGCATATTGAATACATTCATGGAATGATCTACACGGCCCCAACTCTTTATAATGTTGTCTTTTGAAATTAAATGCATACCATGCATGTATGTTGCCCATGATATTTCTCTCATGCTATGCATTTATGTATTGCTTATGATTTTTTTTTATTTTTTATTTATTTATTTTTTTTAAGACTAAATGCACACCATAGCATGCATGTATGCTCCTTGTGGTGTTTCTTTTAAACTAGGTAGTGTTTGTTTGGAGGAATATAGAGTTGTATGTAACTTGAGTTATTTGGTTTTTTAGAAATTCAGTGTTTGGTTTACATAATTCCAAAAACCCATGTAACTCAGATTACATCCAATGAGAGATTTGATTTTATGGTCAAATTGGACGTAAGTCAAAATCCTATGAGTTGAAAATCCTTGGGTGATGTATATATATGTGTGTATTTACATTTACATATACATATACATATACATATTAATGTATATGCACATATATACATATATACACACACATAGATATACATACATGTATATGTATTTGTATACATATAAAAATATACACATACACATGCATATATACACACATACATGTACTTATACACTCATACATACATATACATAAATATATACAAACATGTACATATACCTATATATAGTATGTTTAGATATACATATATGCATATATACACACATATACTTATACAAATATATATATATATATACTGATATACATATATGTATATATATATATGCATATACACACACACATATACATACACTTATACACATGTGTTTTTCAATTCCAGATTTACAAATCCTTCCAAACAAACATAAAATCTTATAATTCAGTGATTCCAATTACATCCAACCAAACACAAGATTTGACTGCACTGTATTTTGAAAACCAAGTATTTCCAGTTACATTATAACTGAAAATCCACTGTATTTAGAATTACATCCAACCAAACACCACCTAAATGCATTCATCATGCACGTTGCATAGCCTATACCATGCACGTATGCAAGCATGCTTTTTCCCATGCGTTGCCTGTGTGTGTGTGTGTGTCCTTCTCTGGGAAATGGTTTCTCCGGCGGCCGAAACTCCGAGACCTTACTGAAAACCGCTACAGCCTCTAAACTCTCTGGCAAAATCATTTGCCTATGGTCCAGTTTTCGAAGCATATTGATGGCGACATAGGCAAGGCAAGGAGAACCACCCGACGTTCCCTGGCCGGTTGGATGCGTCACTGGTGGAGGAGTTCGGGTTTGTGCGGAGGAGAAGAGATAAGACCAGATTGGAGAGGAAGAGAAATAAGAGGATGCTTGGAGATTGGGATTTGTTTCTTAAGAAGAGGATGAGAGATTTGGTGATGAGAGGAGAGAAAGCAGAGGAGATTGGAGTTGGAGCTTCCGCGCCTCAGTGGGATCGGTGATCGGAGGACATCTTTCGGGTTCATCATTTCCTGTTAGGTCCTTGTAAGAAATGTAGGAAAAAAAGAGGAACAAAGATGTTAGTAGTGCATTGCATGTAGGCAATTGAATTTGAGGATAAAGATAATTAACAAGTTACATGAGCTCTGTTTATCTGGTGAATCATGTAAGATAAACTACATGCAACCTTCCTCTTACCTCTATTGTTTTATTGCTTCTCTTTCTGTCATGATAGTGTAGGAGATTTCCTCAAAAATTACATTCCAGGCATTTTTTTTTAGGAATGTATAGCTTGTGGCCCCTACAAAGCTTGGTGAGCAAAATTAGCCTCAATTTGCACATGTGATCACATTAATAAGATCGATGAAAATTCATATGAAGATTTATGTGGTGCTTATTTATAAAAAAAAGGAAAGAAAAAGAAAGAAAAAAAAAAATGAATGATGAGTTTATTCGTGAGGGCATTTTTGTAATTTTTGCAGGAACTCTTCTTGAAAAATTTTATGAGCACATCCTTGAAACCTACCTTGAGGGGTATTGACACTTTTGGGGGTGAGAGAAATTTTTATAAATTTTTGAAACCTACCTGTGAGGTCTTGAGCGTTCGTGGGGGTAAAGAGAAAAATTTATATAATTTCTTCAAAACCTACTTTGAGGTCTTGACACTCTTGGGGGTAGAGAAAAAAATTTATAAAATTTCTTCAAACCTACCATGAGGTTTTGACATTCTTAGGGGTAGAGAGAAAGTTTTTATAAGATTTCTTCAAACCTACATTGAGGTCTTGACACTCTTGAGGGTAGAAAGAAAAAAATCTATAAAATTCATGAAACCCACCTTGAGGTCTTGACACTCTTGGGGTAGAGAGAAAAATTTATAAAATTTCTTCAAACCCACTTTGTGGTCATGACACTCTTGGGGTTAGAGAAAAAAATTGATAAAATTTCTTGAAACCCACCTTGAGGTCTTAACACTCTTGGGGGGTTGAGAGAAAAAAATTTATAAATTTTTCTTCAAAACCCGAACCTGAGGTCTTGACACTCTTGGGGGTAGAGAAAAAAATTTATAAAAATTCCTTGAAGCCCACCTTGAGGGTTTTGACACTCTTTGGGGTGAGAGAAAAATTTATAAAATTTCTTTAAACCCATCTTAAGATCTTGACACTCTTGTGGGTAGAGAGAAAAAAAATTGATAAAATTTCTTCAAACTCACCTTGTGGTCTTGACACTCTTTGGGGTGAGAGAAAAAAATATATAAAAATTTATCCAAATCTACCTTGAGGTCTTGACACTCTTGGGGGTGAGATAAAAAATTCTTTGAACTCACTTTGAGGTTTTTTGACACTCACTGGACTGAAAGGAAGAGTAAATGTATGAAAATTTCTATTTGAACTCACTCTAAGGTCTTTTGACACTCATTAGAGTGAAAGGAAGAGTAAATGAAAAAAATTTATAAAAAAATCTCTCTTTGAGGTCTTTTGACACTCATTGGAGTGAAAAGGAAGAGCAAATGAAAAAAAAAATTATGAAAATCTCTCTTTGAACTCATTTTGAGATCTTTTGACACTCAATGAAAATCTCTCTTTGCTCACTTTGAGGGTCTTTTGACACTCGTTGGAGTGAAAGGAAGAGTAAATGAAAAATGTTATGAAAATCTTTTATTTGAGCTCACTTTGAGGACTTTTGAGCACTCATTAGAGTGAAAGGAAGAGTAAATAAAAATTATGAAAATCTCTCTTTAAAACTCACTTTGAGGTCATTTTAGAAATTCATTGGAGTTAAAAAAAACAGAGTAAATGAAAATTTTATGAAAATCTCTCTTTGAACTCACTTAGATGTCTTTTGACACTCGTTGGAGTGAAAGGAAGAGTAAATGAAAAATTTTTGAAAATCTCTTTTTGAACTCACTTTGAGGTCTTTTGACACTCATTAGAGTGAAAGGAAGAGTAAATGAAAGATTTTATGAAAATTTCTTTTTGAACTCACTTTGAGGTCTCTTAAGACTCATTGGAGTAGAAAAATAAAGTGTTGATAAAAAT
This sequence comes from Dioscorea cayenensis subsp. rotundata, assembly GCF_009730915.1. Classification (NCBI taxonomy): domain Eukaryota; kingdom Viridiplantae; phylum Streptophyta; class Magnoliopsida; order Dioscoreales; family Dioscoreaceae; genus Dioscorea; species Dioscorea cayenensis. Next base: position 18,276,168 of record NC_052485.1, on the reverse strand, counting down.
TCTCTTGAAACTTGAACTCACTTTGAAGTCTTTTGACACTCATTGGATTGAAAGGAAGAGTAAATGAAAAATTTTATGAAAATTTATTTTTGAACTCACTTTGAGGTCTCTTAAGACTCATTGGAGTAGAAAGAAAAAGTATTGACAAAAATTCTCTTGAAACCCATTATCAGGTCTCATTTGGAAGGATGAATTGGAGAACTCAATTGATAACTTAGTTAATGGAAATCAAGTTCATAATTACAGCTTAAGATCCATTCTAAAATCAAGTCAAGATTGTCAAGTTAATGACCTAATCACGTTGAAGGCCATGACTTGAAGATTTGATGATCAAGGCTCAAAAGCATCGAAGAGTCAAGACCTAAATATCTCATATAAATGACAGAATGCAACTTTGAAGTCTTAATACACAAAAGAAGTTAAAAGACCTAAAGAGTTTCATAAGTTAGAGAATTGGAGATTTTACAAGCATAAAGCGCCAAAGTCTTCAGCGATAAACGAAACAAAGATGACCAAATAGGCAACTCATAAATGTATAGTGGCCACAGCTTGAGAGTTATGTAATGTGTCAAGATACAAATACACATAAAAAAAATGGAAGAAGGCCACATTCACCGAGCTAAAAAGATCTTCCAATATGCTTTTAGCAAAGAAGTCAAGAGCGTCAACCAAGTCATAGAGAGAGTTTGAAGAGCATGATAAAAAAATGGTTCTCTTAATACTTTTTGTATTCTCGCTCATGATTATGTACACATATGCTTTTTGAAATTAATAGAAAAAAATTAATTTTTATGTTTGCTCGAGTCATTATTCATTAACACTTTCGTTTCTTAATCGAGAGGATTCTAGCCCATGACATTATGCGGGGGTAATTAATATTAGGGGGATTGCTCTAATAGAAGTGATGAACTTCGATCATCTAAAATATAAAAAAATAATTAAATTTGATTTGTGATCCATGATTTTTAACCGGTCGATCCTAATTAAAGGCCGGGTAAGAACAAAAAGACCCCATAAGTTTGGCACGCCCGGTGGGACATGACTTCTCCTCGATCTTTAAAACAAAGTGTGAATGAGAAATTAAAAAGAAGATATCAACCAATGTTGTTAATGTGATGTTTTTCCTTTTTCAGGGTTTTTCGCAATAGCACCAACAAACAACACCAATAATGTAGCTGCATCATGCACCATTTTCATTAGGGAAGACACTAAGGTGAAGCTGCCTTATGCTTCTGTCTACACGGGTGTTGCTGGAGTTGATTAAATTTAGGACTGTCTCGGAGTATGTCCAAGTTTGCCATCAAGGGGATGTCGCCCGAATGTGATTCTGCCTGCTGAGGTCAAAGAATTTGCCGTAGCTGCTAAAACATCTGTTTTCAACAAACTTACATTTCTAAAAAAAAGTCATGAACATTAAGGAAGGAGAGGATGAAGAGGAGCCTTCATTCGCAATCAACTGCTAGAGAGAGTAGGTGACATCTTCAAGAAGCTAGAGGCTATTCCAACAAGAGTCGCTGCGAGTGGGGCATCTAAGGTTGAGCAAGAGGAAAAATACCCTCACCTCGGGAGAAAGCGAGTTTTGCTTAGTTCCAAGACTCGGGGAATGGTTCATCAAGTTCGTTTACCCAACTCTTTCCACCACTATGAATGATGAAGGAGAACTCCACAAGCGGTTAGCTTGATCCCAACAAAATAACATGAAGAAAAGGCGAGGGCCACCAAAGTTCCACCAATCAAAAGGCGCTTTTGGCCAAGAAGATTTATAATTACTACACCTCCTACAAGAAGCTACGAGACTAAAAAGATGACCGAGGGAGTTTTACCTAAGTAAAAAAGAACTCACTTTGAAAGTCATAAGCTTCCATGTTTGATATGCTTACTATGCCGAAGAAAGCAAGCTTACAAGAAGACCACACCTTTTGCTTCTTGCTCAAAATTTAAGTGGATAAGAAAACAAGATGAAGAGATGGAGGACCTTGAAGTACACACTATACAGGTAATTACTGAAGGGTATGAACACCCACTTGAGCCAGAGCATCCCTTCACTAGGCTGAGAAAGAAGATAACAATTGGTACAAGTGGTATGCAAGAAGAAGATTTTAATCAAGCAGCATAAGAAAGGGCCAAATCCTTATCCCAAGCTGGGTTCCAAACTCCTAGGAGGAATAATGACTTAGGTGAGGAAGAAAATGACAATCTTATTTTCATATCAAACATAGACCCAATGTTCGCAAAACTAAAGAAGCAATTGGATCAATGAAAGAAGGATCACATATCTATGATGCAGTTTGTTGCATCATGGTAGTATGATCTCTTGTTTAAGCGATGAGGTCCAAAATCTACTCCATGAAAATTTGAGGGTTCTTAAGCAAGCACCATACGCACAGAGTTGTTCAAGAGGAAGAAGATGATGAAGAAGAAGTTCTCGGGTTGTATGAGCAAGCTGGAACATCGGCATCACCTGAGCCAATGATATCTCGAGAAGAAATACAAAAAATAGTTGTTGTACAATTGAAGCAAGCTAAGGGTGCCACATTAAAAAGCGATGGTGATAAACCGTACTTAAGCTTTCATGATCAAGTGTCTTATCCTAAGGGATATAATGTTCCTAAGTTTAAGTAATTTAATGGCTTAGGGAACCCTGATCAATATTTCGCTCATTTTGTAACAGCATGTGGGGACACAAGCAGGAACCTGTCTCTTTTGTTACGACAATTTACTGCTAGTTTAACTGGTGTAGCTTTTGAATGGTATGTAAACTTGCAACCTGAATCCATTCAAATGTAACAACAAATGAAGGACTCCTTTAGAGTCCGATTCGGCCGAGTCACTGATAAATTTACTATAGCTGATTTGGTTAACACAAGGCAGAACAAGGATGAGAAGGTCATGGACTATGTGATGAGATGGTGTAACGAGGCATCAAGTGTGAGCAGCCACTCGATTAGAGTGCAAGCGAGTACTGGGGCTATTGGTGGGGAACATTGATAATTGGATGGCTCCATTTCTTAGTTCATCTAACATTCACACATTCCAAGACTTGATCTCTCAAGTCAAAAATTGGGAAAAAAGAACTAGTCCAAAGAGTGGTATCTACAATGCAGACCCACTAAAGTGGATAAGAGATAAACCAAGAAAGTCAAAATGTGTTAAGCATGTGGCTTTTGCAACTGATAAAGTAAAGGAGGCCATTGCACCAGCGAATTATAACAAGCCAAAGCCACCATCACTTGGGAGTGGAAGTGAACCACCTAAGCCTTTAAGTTCTCTTCAAGAAAGGATGAGCAAAAGTATTCCTTTAGAAGGAACAAAGTAATGAAGATATTTAAAGATGTATGTTGAAGGTGGGTTTTCACGTTGCCCGAGCAAAGCGTAACCAAAAGGCGAACAAGAAAGATCACCCAAAATTTTGTCCATATCATAGAATATTGGGTCATTTGATCGAGAACTGCTATGTATTCAAAGATTGGATTGAGCCGAGTATCAAGAAGGGAAGATCACTTTATCTATAAATGTATTGCTCGATCAACCAATGGAGTACACGAACTATGTCGGTTGTACTACAAAGAAGAAAGCTTTATAGGGGCAAGATACAGGGCGCATCGAGAAGGCTGCAAGATGAGGAGATCCTCAGAGGTTCCCAAGGGAGACCTACTCCTCTTGGAGTTCAGGAAGGTTTAGGAAGCCTTTATCTTAAAAAGTCAAGAAAGATGTTGAAAAATTGGGAGAGCTCCACAGTGATAAGTGGCGAAGAACTCAAGACCTTGATGAGAAGCCCAAGCAAAAAAGTCAAGAAGAATAAAAAGATCAAGAACAAGAAAAAGAAACAGAAGCAGATTAAGCCCGTTGAGTTCTATCATAAGAAGTCTATTATTAAGGAATATATTGGCCGCTTAGAAGTTTATCTACAAAGGAGAGCAATTACATTAGGGGATTACTTCTAATGAGAGTTAAGGAGTTGCTCTTAGATTTGGATGAGTCTCAATATGGGAGCCCATGATTGGGATTTGTAGAGTCATTACCTTATATGAAGAAGCATTGGATGATGTTGATGATGAAGATGAGCTTAAACTCACTACTACTCGGATGAATATGATTCATTACTTGATCAAGCTGTATGATTGACATGGGAAACCATATGTGAGTAACAAGCGAGAGAAAGAAACAAGCTTTTTAAAGAGGAGAGTTCGAATGGCGAATGCGAGGGTTGCAAGAAGCTTCAACACAATCTTATCAAGGAAGCCGAGGATTATCAAAGGAGGCGAGAGAGAACCTAAATAAAAAATACTTAAAAAGGTGATGCCATATAAAGAGATTCCATCCTTCATCCAAAAGGTGACATATGACCTCGCTCATCGTGAAACCATATAGTTTCGGATGAGTGATACTCATGGAGCGAGTCGGAATCATAGAACTTGTGGGCACTTCTCCGAGAGAAACACAATCTCAACATAGTGAGATCGAAGATTTGACATGGAGGAAGGAAGAGCACCTCGACTTCTAGCGGTGTAAGAGATGGAAGGCTGTTCCATAAGGAAGAGACAAAATTCAAGAATTACTTTCGAGAAGATGGTGGAGAAAGAGTGTGATTCTAAAAGAAGAGAGGGATACTACAATAAAAATGAATAATCATCCTAAGTACTATCTTTTCATCATATAATAGGAGCATGCACTAGAAGATTATCATTGCATCAGAGCTAGTTACATAAAGTACTCAAGAAGGTGGCATAAACCTACTTGAGGAGTATTTTTGAGATGTCGAGTACATACTATGCCTTGACAATCAAAGAAAGGTCCACCAAGATGAGAAGAAGAGCCTAGAATGATGAAAAGTAAAGAATGTGGAAAGGCTATCGAGACAAGCACATGGCACTAAAGATATAAAGGGAAGAAGAAGGTAAATTGACATAAATAAAAGACATCGTGCAACCACGGAAGAGCTCTACTTCAAAGACACAAAACTACAATATTACTGGCCATTTGAAGAAAATTCCAGCTCAAGCGAGTGTACGTTGATGCGTTGATGATGTCATAGGAGCTCGAGACACGATGATCCATGTCTTTGCAAAACCCGGAGATTACCAAGCTTATTTTGCTGAAGTTCATATGATGGAAGACTCTCTATGCTTTTGGTTCTCCGGTGATTAAGTTCTCAGAGAAAAACTTGTTGTTAGGGACTAGGAAACATAATAAACCCTTATATGTTACTAGGTCTTTGTGACGAGACAAAAAAGTCAACAGAATCCTTATTGATTTGGGCTCATCGATCATCTGATGACACTAAAGACTTTGCATGCTCGCTTTGGAGACATATCACCTATTAGCTAAAAAGATCATTATTTAAAAGCTTTAGCAACATAGTCGAAAGGACATGGGTCAATTACTCTCCTTTTAGGATTGGGAAGCGACATCAGTGAAGTTTTATGTCATCACAAGCGATGGTTCCTATAGAGCATTGTTGGGAGACCATGGTTACGTGAAAACTATGTGGTTCCTTACACTTTACATCAATTTTTGAGTATCTGAAGGATAATGGTGTATACCATAGATGGAGAGATTCCAGCATTTGGTGTGCATGAAATCAAGCTATGATGATGTCGGATGTTTGTTGATACACCAAAAGGGGGCAAGATGTAGCAAAAAGATGATCCTCTCATGAAGGTCACTAAGACTACCAAGCTCACTCGGAAAGAATGTTTTCATTCTTGTCTTTGAAACTCACACTTTGGAAGTGGGATGGGGGTCTTAGAGAAGAAGTGGATGATGAAGATATGCATGCCACTTATCCATCTTCGCCTACCATGAAAGGCGACACTTTGGAAGTGATGGTTTAATGACAAAGGAAGGAGCTTCATTCCACTAATTAAAACAATACGATGATAAAAGTCCGGTAGAAAGTTCTCTTTCGTATTCACGAGAATACCGAGGTCTTTACAAAGCTCTTGATGAGTTGGATGTTAACTCGATTAAAAGCATTTCAGATCACTGGCAGGAGGAGAGAGGATCCTCTTCTACTAAGTTTGAGTCGATAAGCTCAACGATGAAGAAATGTTAATAACAAAAGACAATGGGAGATGAAAGAGATACACTTGGCCTTTGAGGACAGTTTCAAGTTACTACTCTCTAAGCTGAGAGACTAATAAAACAAGGCATGGAATCGAGTTTGAGACTATAGGACGGGCTTGGCCATGCTCTTTTGAGAGACTTTGCGCACTCTTGTCTCAAAATTGTGTGCAAGGTCAAAGGGCTTGAGCAAAGAAAGGACTTGGATTCAAGATGAACAAGTAGTATGAGATGTTTGCATGGTGTCAGCACTGTTGAAGGGTTGGATGCTAGGGATGAAGATCACTTGAGAAAAGCATCATGGATGATCATCTTAGATGAAGATATAAAAGTTGAAGGGCGTGCTAAGCTTGAATACTGGGAGGCTGGCGGCGAGTTGAAGTGAGTTGATGGAAATCAACTTGGGAGTGAGGATGATCCTAAAACCCACTTTTTCTTAGGGTGCACAGGTAACTCAAGAAGAGAAGAAGACATTCAAAGCATTTTTGGCAGAGTATATTCTTGCATTTTGTATGGAGCTATAAGAGATGTGTGGCTGACATGTATAGGAAGGTATAAGTGCTATTGTAAAGGCGGAGAACATCATTAAGTTCTTCAAGGACCATGTGTATATAAATTTGGGCCTCAGGGATCATCTGTGAAGGGTTGGGTTAGCTTTGGGTTGGGTTTTTTTGATCACAAAATAGTTGGAGGTTTCTTTATCTATAGTTGTTGAGCGAATGGGCTTGGGGCATTCAATAAACATTATCTAAGTTGTTGAAGAGGGTGTTCGAAAGTCAAAGGGATTGACAGAGGCTTTATTGAGTTTTGTGGGTTTATCGACAACTTATAGAACACCAACTCAATCAACACCATACTAAGTGGATTTTTGGCATGGTTTGTCCTCGCCACTGGGGTTCGCATTCCATCTCTAAGGATTGCTTACAAAATGAACTCTTCACAATGAAGACAGTTCGGCTTATGCTTTTAGATGAATCCTGATTTCTAGGACGAAGGAGACTAGAGGCCCAACAGAATCTTGAAGTCTATAGCAAGGATGGCTCGAGCTTACAATAAGATGGCTCATTCAACTTTCGAGTGGGAGATGGTAGCGGGTGTTAAGATGACCGCATCATCACCAATAAGCATGTCGGGTGGGTAAGTTTAAGTCAAATTAAAGGCCCGTGACATCATAGAGGTCATATACTAAGTGGAGCTTATCACTAATCGACGCTCGGCTACGAAGGAGACCCATACCCATCAATGCGCCGCTTTTGAAAAAATATATCCATGATGTATCACGTAATGTAAGTAATTTGGAAATGCTGAGAGGTACAATACACAATACAAATAATAAAAGAGAAGGAAAAGGGACCTGTGTTTGCCCATACGAGTGTAACGTCCAGCCGCTCGCTTTCGAGCATAGGCGCTATGGTCAAGCATTAGAGGCGCTTTCCTCGATAGCAAAATTACAGCCCGGCTATCTTGCTCTCTTGCAATAAAAAGCACATCGTAGAAGGAGGAATTTCGCGTGTTTGGTCTATGATGGAACGCCCAAAGGCTCTCTTTGAGGAAGATTGGCTTTGCTGCGTTAGATGCTTTCGAGGTCAAAAATATAAATTCCATCAGTGTTGTTTCTCCTTTAATCGTTTAATAAGGATCAGGATTCTCATGAATTTTGAATTGATTTTTGCAAGTCTTATAAAAAAGGCTATAAGATCAGGTAAAAAAAAGAAGAGAAAAACAAAACAAAACAAAAATAAAATCAAGGAAATGATCAGCCAGACAAATGTCGCTTTTGATTAAGTAGCTCATCGGGTATCCATGATCAGCTTGAATTGTCATGAAATTTTTAACTCTATTATAAACACATCGACAATAGTCAATGTGAACGGTTGAAATTAAATTTGGAATTTGACGATTTTAAAGAATTCTCATATTTCTGCTAAGATCTGTAAAAACTTGTTCTCAAACGACTCGTGGTCGATCAAAGCTAATTGGACTATGATAACTTCTCTGATTAATCTGAAAATTTTATCTAAGCTTTGATACGTCATGATGTTTCATGTGAACGGTTGTGATTATATTTGTTATTTTGGGAAATAGCAAAAACAAATTCGTGACTCAACAAAGTGAGATTCATTGATGATCGCATGGAAATTGTTTGTCGTCAAATTGATGATCAAATAGTTAAAAGCTCCAGGATCTCTTTGAAAATATTTTTTACTGTGCAAGACGCCTTCATCTTCAATATGAACGGTGGAGATTGAGTTTGAAGTCCATTTGCCTCTCATAAAAATTCATAAGTTCAAGTCAAATTTTGTTAAACATTGTGGTCTCCATGGTTGACTTTTAAGATGGTGATCGAGTGGTTGAATCTTTCTTGGTACTTATGAAATTTTTTATCTACACTCATAGATTATTTTTTCTTTGAGTTGGACGGTCAAAATTATGTTTGGAGTTTAGCACACTCATAAAAAAGAAGAAGGAAAGGAAAAAGTGAAAAAAAATGGTCGAAAAGAAATTTTTATTAAAGAGAAAAGTGAAGAAGACATGGACTTTCAGTCCATTTATTACATTAAGCTAAATTTGAATGAATCAAATAACTAGAACTTAAAGCTAAATGATGGAAATAGACAAAGCTAAACAAAAATAAAAATCAAAAATAGACTAAGCTAGTCCAAAGTTGAGCTTTCTTTTTCAAGGTTGGCTCGAAAGTCCGCTAAGTGGTGATGAGGTTTGTGAAACATTATCTCCTCCTCCAAGCTCTTTCAAGCTTCATTAGATCATCAGCTAAGGATTGATTCACTCCCTCAATAGAAGCGGGTAGAAGATAGAAGGTCTTTTTCCCAAGAGATGATTTGTATTTGTTCTTCTTCTTGAGCTTTCAACTCTTGTAGTTTTTCTCTTATTAGTATGAGTTGCTTTTTCGCCTCAGTCCACACGCTTGGGATGTTGTTGCTAGGAATAACTTCATTTCTTTCTTATCCTCTATATCCTTCATTAACCCACTCCTTTTTGGTATGGTTGGGTCATTTTCTCCGCCCTCCAAGTCATGCACAATTTTTAAAAGATCAAGCACTTCATATATTTTGTCTCTTGTGGTTGAGATATCGACCCCATGAATTATCAAAGTCTTGTGTAGTTTTGTAGTTTCTTCTCTCAAAGATTCATGTTCATGGGGTTGTGATGACTTTACCTTTTGAAGGAGATCCTTGGTTAAAAAGGAAACTAAGCCAGAACTTTGCCCAACAACTTGGGAATAAAGAGTCTTCGTAGACTCAACATCTATGGTTAAAGTCTTCTTATGCTCGGGAGAATTGTTGGAGCTATTAATAGACACGACCTTGGGGATTGAATCACCTTTAGATTGAGGTTGAGGTTGATCTTCAGTAGCGGCCTCCGGAATTAAAGTTTTTTCTAGTTGTGGAGGAGAGGACATTGCTTGGTGATCATCAGCAAAGGTTGCTTCTGGAGCCAAGTTCTCCTCAAATTGTTGAGGAAGTGGGGTACTTTCTGTAGACTCAGAATCCTCTTCTTGACAAGAATCTCCCACATGTGGATAAGCGTCAAGGATGGGAGTGTAGTCATCATCGGCTGCATGATCTGAGGATAAAGAGTCGTCTCCTGGAGGGTTGGTCTTTTGGGGGGTAGCTCGGTGAAAGCCTACAATAAAAAGATGTTAAGGTGAATCGAGTTAAAAACAAAAAAAAAGGGGCAAGGAAAAAGGGAAATATTCGTTGAAAGAGGTACCTATCGGGTCAGACTCTGATTTGGAAATACTCTTTTGATCCTTATCATGCTCACTTGGGCCAGGGACTTCGGCTATAAAAGGCAACATAGTTAATGAAGTTCGGAGGGCATTGAATGAAATTATATCATTGCAGGAAAATATATATATATATATAAAATATATTGTAACTACATATATATATACCTTGAATATTTGTTTGATGTGGGACGGATAATGGTATAGAAGGAGCTCGTGACGATATGTCATCTTCGATGGTTCGAGCTCTCTTCGCCGAATGCCTTGACCCTACTGAAGTTTGTGGTTCCGAAGGCCTAGCCTGATTCCTCTCAGCCCTTCTGAGTTGAATTTGTTCTCCATGATGGTCCCTTTTCTTCGTTTGAGGAGTTTTTTTTTAGGTGGAGCCTTGTCTTGAGGTTTCTTTGTTGAAGGGTCATTTTTGATAAGGCGAACATGAATGGACTTCAACATTGTATGCATCCTTGTTGACCAATGATGAGCATATATATATAAGGGATGGCCTTGACGATCATGAGATGGAATATAGAATTTTGATCCTGACTTCCTTCTAGCAAATTGATACCAGTAGCTCACCAAAAGGCCTATAGATTGTGGGCGCTTTGGCACTTGAATGTCCGTTGGAAATGCTTGATCGTACCCAAATTGACGAGCGAAACGGTGTGGATTGTACTGCTGGGCGTAGATGTCTTTCCCGAGACGTAGAGGGATGATGCTTTGACGGAAAGAGATAAAGTACTCTGCCTGGGTTTTACTTAGTTTTTTTTTATCATCTGGATCCTTGTAGTCTTCTAGCCAACCTTCATTTTTAAACTCACTACATGTGAATGGTCGCCATATAAGATATTCCTCTCGTCTTAGTATATTTCGGGCTCTTCCAGGATTGAATGTGCTAGCTGCTACATCTGAAATATGAGCCATGTCTGGGATTTCTCGCAAACCATTGATATTTCTGATACTGTCACTAGGTGTTTTGCGGCGGGAGTATGTTCCTGCAAAATGTGCTTCGACCCAAGCATACAAAAAGTGATACGGTAAAGAGACCGAAGCGCCACATGGTCCTTTAGGATGTCGGACCATGGCATCCAAGCCCGCACAAATATAGACAAATACGGCAGGGGCCAAGGCAATTCTTGTTCCTTTGGCTAGTTTCGTCGCCATCATAAATGTATCTTGACGTATGAGGAAGCCTTTTTGTGGAATTATAAAACGGCATAACCACAGAGATAGGAAGCCAGCTAACTTGCATTCTTCTGAAGCAGGAGGGGCCGGATGAGTGTCAATGTCTGCAGTTTTATATGATTCTCTGAAGAAGAAGTCTGCCCACTGCGCATAAGTGACTTTGTTGTTTTTCTTGGGTGCATAACAAGAGAGCCACTGATAAATAGCAAATAGATCCTTTAGAGTGGTATGAGATTCGGTTGCAGAATACAATTCGCTATTTGGTGGGATGTACTCTTCGTAAAATTCCCCCACAATTGGTAATCCCGCTCCACACCTTAAATCCCACAATGAAAGTCCAACTTCACCAAAAGGAGTGATGAAGGTATTAGTCTCTGAGCACCACATCTCAATAACTGCTTTCATTATGGACGGGTCAAAATTATATGTCCCTGTTGAAACCGCCACCGCTCCAAGGATGCCCGCATCTATAAGTTTACCTGTTGACTTTTTCAGAACTTCAAAAGCCCACTTGTTGTAATCAGTTGGGTATGGGGTGTACTTGACGAATGGGAGTTTTTCAGTCCAAATAATGAATGTGGGATCATCGTTGGTTCGACAACCAAGTGTTTCCAACTCAAGTTTTGGGGCGGATCCTTCGTATGGATTCAATAGCACTACCTCAGTACTTCCCTTCCTTTCAAAACCTGTTGGTGTAAGCTTGCCAATGTCGTAAGGTCCTCTAGGTATAGTGACCCATTCATTAAAGTCACTCCCTTGATATGGGATAGCCTTTTCTGAATTGAGGGCATAATACCGAGAGAAAGATAGTCCATCTGGAGCCTTAGTTTGGTCGTCATATGGTCCATAGAGAGGTTCTACTATTTTACGCCTTGTAATGGGTGCCATTAAAAAAAGCTACATGCAAAGAGTAATAATTATTTTATAAAAACCAATTTTAATATCACTGTACAAGAGATTTTTTTTGGAGGCTGGCAGAGATGAGAAAAATATATATGCAAAATAAAAAAAATTTGGCACTGTACAAAATTATGCATGGATGAAGAAAATAAATAAAGAATATATATGAAAAATATATTATTCCAATTTGTGTACGGATAAGAAAAAAAGACACCATGCTTGTATAGGAAAAAGTGATATGGGCTCTCACATCAAATACATAAAAAAAGGGTATGATGGCCATAATAATAATAATAAATAAATAAATAAAATAAAAATAAAAAATAAAATTGGTCTTTTTCATTAAGAATCATGAAAAAAAACAAGCAACACAAGCCATGATAGTTTTAAAAAAACTGGATTGGTGCTATCTTATTATCATGGAAATAATAATAAAAAAACGATAAAGGAAGGCAACAGTAATTTTGCATGAGAAAAGATGGTCTCTTGGATTATTACATCAAGGGACAATAAAATTCCCCGATGATGTAATAATCATAATAATAATAATAATAATACTAAAAGAGACACAAATTTGATGGTTATATGCTAACATCATGAGAAAGCAAGGTGATATAATGAGCAAGCAAAGTGATGATAAGAAATTAAAGAAGTGACTAACCTTAAACTCAAAGGTTATTGAGAAGATTGGTTGCTTGTACCTTCCTCCCTTCCTAAGGTTGTATGTGAGAAAGTTACAAGGGGGGCACTTTGTTTATATAGATTTTTTTTAAATCCGAATTCTAATCCAAATATGATTTTTATTTCAATTATGATATGAATAAAGGAGGGAGATAATTATGAGAAGAAGGGATAATTTTTTTAGAATCTCCTAATATCTTTTCTTAATTTAAATATAAAAAAAAAAGATAATGATAACCATCCTTATCCAGAGGATGGTTGGATACAAAGTAATTGTTTTTATAAAAAAATAATAATAAAAAAAAAGAGAAATGAAAAAAAGAAGGAAGGATAAAATCATCTTCCAATATTTTTTAACAAACCATATTTATCCCAAAAAAAATAGTTATGGTTTAAAAAAAAAATCTAAGTTAAGGATAAATCCGGATAATCTCCCAATTTTAAATTTGGACAAATTAAAATGTCCTTATCAAGGTTGGTGAAGAGAAGGATTGTTTTAATCCATGAGTAAAAAAATCGGATTTATTAAAAAAATAAGTAAATAAATCCGGAAAAAAATGAGGATAAAAAAA
>NC_052485.1:18235266-18262022 GCF_009730915.1 Dioscorea cayenensis subsp. rotundata | reverse complement strand
TGTTGATTCAAAATTGAAAAATAGAACACATTCCAAAAAAACCACAGGAGTAGGGTTTTCATTCAAAAATAGCAGACATTCGGGAAAAAAGAAAGGATTAGGTTTTTATTTAAAAATAGGAGACATTCTATAAAAAAACGTAGGTTATAGTTTTGATTCAAAACTGTTAAATAGGAGACATTGAGAAAACGAAACATAGCATTTGGGTTTTTGATTGAAACATAAGAGACATTACGAAAAGAAAAAATAGGATTAGGGTTTTGTTTCAAATATAATAGGCAATCCTTAAAAAAATTATAGGAATTGGGTCTTGATTTATAAATAGGAGACATTACGAAAATAAAAAGGTGGGATTAGGGTTTTGATTCAAATATAGTAGGCATTCCAAAAAGAAAACATAAGTTTATTGTTTTGATTGAAAAATAGAAGGCATTACTATAAGAAAACATATGTATATGATTTTGAATGAAAACATAGGATTCAGGTTTGGATTGAAAGATAGTAGACAATACTAAATTCTATGTTTTCTTTTTCAAATAGTAGAAATGGAAACATAAGATTCGGATTTTGATTGAAAGATAGGAGACATTCCGAAAGGAAAACAAAGGATTCACATTTTGATTGAAAGATAGGAGACATTCCATAAAGAAAACCAAGGATTAGGGTTTTGATTGAAAATTAATGTACATTCCGAAAGAAACCATAAGATTTGTGTTTTAATTGAAAAAAAGGAGACATTATTATAGGAAAAACATAAGATTAGGGTTTTGATTAAAAACCAAAAAATAAGGGACATTTCCAAAACAAAATATAGGATTAGGGTATTAATTCAAAAATAATAGGAGCCATTTCGAAAAGTAAACATAGGATTTAGGTTTTTATTCAAATATATTACGTATTATGAAAAGAAAATATAGGATTAGGGTTTTGATTGAAAAATCGGATACATTGCTATAACAAAACATTGGATTAGGGGGGTTTTGATTCATATATAGTCGGCATTATTAAAAAAATATATAGGATTAGGGGTTTCATTCAAAAATAGGAGGCATTCTGAAAAAGAAACGTAGGATTATGGTTTTGATTGAATAATATGAGACATTCCTAGAAAAAATTGTCGGACTAGTATTTTGATTAAAAATTAGCCGACATTCACAAAACAATCGATAGGATTAGGGTTTTGATTAAAAATTTAAAAATAAGACAAATTCCAAATAGAAAACGTAGGACTAGGTTTTTGTTTAAAAAATAGCAGATATTCTAAAAAGGAATGAAAGGATTAGGATTTTGATTGAAGAATAGGGGACATTTTAAAGAGGAAACATAGGATTAGGGTTTTCATTCAAAAATAGGAGCCATAAAGAAAAAAAAATGTAGGATTTTGGTTTTGATTGAATGCTTCATATTTTTATTAAAAAAACCTAATCTTCTTTTTCCCCTAAAATAGCAGATATTCCCAACAAAACATAAAATTAGGGTTTTGATTGGAAAATATTAGACATTACCAAAAGAAAACATAGGATTAGAATTTTGCTTCAAAAATAGTAGACATTCCAAAAAGAAAGCATATGATTAGGATTTTGATTGAAAAATATGAGACATTTCAAAAAGGAAACATGGGATTAGGGTTTTGATTGAAAAATAAGAGACATTACTATAAGAAAACATGGGATTAGGGTTTTGATTAAAAACTAAAAATAGGAGACATTAAAAAAAGAAAACATAGTATTCTGGTCTTGATTGACAGATAGGAGAAATTCCGAAATGAAATAATAGGATTAGGGTTCTGATTCAAAAATAGCAGACATTCCCAAAAGAAAATATAGGTTAGGGTTTTGATTCAAAGATAGGAAACATAGGATCAGTGATTCGATTCAAGAACCTAATCTTATGTTTTATTTTGCAAATTTATACTATTTTAGAATCATAATCCTAATCCTATGTTTTTCTTATAGTAGTGTCTCCTATTTTTCAATCAAAACCGTAATCAAATGTTTTCTTTTTGGAATGCCTACTATATTTTATTCACAACCATTGTCCTATGTTTTATTTTTGGAGTGTCTTGATGCACTCTCCATAAGTGTATGGGTTGCACACAAGTAATACAGTGGTACCCCGTGAGGGGTAGGGCTGTCAAATCACAAGGACTGGACTTAAAGTACTAATTCTTCTTCTAATCTCTAGTTGAACAAATATTGGGTCGATTGAATAATGAAACTAAAACATATAAAGAGAAACAGGTGGAATTACTAGGCGGACTAGGATCGAGATTTCAACATAAGAGAGCAATGCCCCAGGATGATACCTATGAGCTATAGCAAGTTAACTTGCATCTAATGCCTACCAGGTACATCCTAAGTGTCTTCTGTGTGATCAAAAGAAATGTTACATCTATGGCTCTCAAATATAGTGTGTTTTGCTAAGATAACTGCAGGTTTCATACACAAAGTTTTGCAATCACATATTGAAATTATAACTATGGCAATCCACACACAATGTTTTACCTAAGTAACTGTGCAAATCAAACACATCAAGTTATGTAACACAAGATTAAACACAAGAAACCAATAGACCTCCATATACATTAAAAGCAAGTATTCAAAGCATACAAAGCATCATAGTTCAACATCCTTGGGCACCGTGGATGGTTAATCCCTCATGAATGTATACAACTTGGAAGAAAAAGCTAAAGAACTAAGGAAAAAAGACATGACTCCCTCCTTCTCAATATATTCTTCCTAGTTGAGCTTCCTTGATGCTAGCCCAATTTCCCTTGTGCCTCCAACTCCTCCTTGATTCTCCTAGACTGTGGTATGTTGAAGTTTGATTTTCATCGTCATCAATGTCCTCCCGGTGGAGAAGAAAATCCCCGAACAAAGATAAGTATGAAACACTATAAATCTAGAGTAAAAAGGCTGATTTTGTGCTTGACACAATCTAAGAATGGTCATGCTTGAATAGTTTTTCTCAGTAGGAATTCTGAGTGAAACAGCTAAGTGGTCATCAAGGAAAAGCAAGGGGAGAAGCATGGTCGTGCTTCTCACGTACTTTGCCTGAGCAAGACCGTGTAAGGAGCACCTTAAGCATACTTCCCCTTTTGAGCAAGACTACCTCCAACCAAAGATAATCAGGCAAAAACCAAAGACTAAAACACATAACCAAATGTCAGTGTAGTATGGGACTTCACTAGCTAACTGAACTACAAAGACTAACAACAAAAAGAACAACAAGAGACAAAAACAAAGACAGAGCTAAAGCTGCAGTAATCAGAACTAGGCGCTCTCCATGGGGATATCATCGCCTGAATGGGTAAAGCTGGTCGGACAATGATTTGCAATGCGCTGCAGGCTTTGCCCCTACCACTGAATGATACGATGTTCTAACGAGAGAGGAAGATCGTCCTCCGGACTGTCCTCAATAGCCATGGAGGATGTGTTGGGTCAGGCTGGGTAAGTGCATCGCAGGGGTGTTGCGAGATAACAAGACCCATATTGTGTAGACTATGGAAAGATATAGGACTAAATCCACCAGTGATGAACATGTGATCCACGCAACCAAAATGACCCATCTCCTAATGAGCCAGGTGATGAATGGTCCGACAAAAGATCATGCGCGCTCTGGGATCAATTGCTTGGTGATGAAATGAAGTGGCTATGACAAATCCCATATGAAAAGGAGCCTTATCAGACATATTCAACAAGTAATGGCATTCATGAAGAGTAATACATCCGGAATTTCCACCCCTACTGGCAACTATGCTGTTGAGCAAAGCATGAACAAATCAAAGTGCAGGTGACTTGAGAGATGAGGCTGCAGTGACACTAGGTGTGAAAGGATGGCCACAATTGCTCAACCTCCGCCAATGGGCGGATTTAGTTTTCCCAAGTGGGGCAAAAGAAAGTAGGTTCCAATATTCATTGGTCAAGGTATACTCTCGATCATAAATACCCATGAAGAGGGTAAAATCTATGTAGCTCAGATAATAATCCTGACCCATGAGTTGTGAATGAACGGCGTGGGATGAATCCCAAATATTATGGGCCCGAAGCCTTTTAAAAGTGCTGAGGATTTCCAGCATCACTTTATGATAGGCTGTCTCTTGAATGTGAGAACATTGCCCCAGGCTCTAACATATAAGAGTTTCTCAACGTCTTCACATAAATTGGCAACGGGCAAGGCATCCCAATAAATGGTGCGTAGAGTCCCGTATTGATGTTGAGCAAATCAAGAAAAATGCTCTTGATGAATTTATGACTTAAGACGTGCCTGGTCATGGCCATGAGTCGATACAGCAGGTGTTTGCATTCTTGGCCTTGTGGAATTCAAGGAAGAAGAATAGGAAAATGAGGAGCAAGCTCATCAAAAACAGACAAGAAGGTAATAATCTCACTAGGAATTAAAGCATGAGAAGAGAAGAAGGTGAAGAACTAGAAATTAGGATAAACATGAGTAGACCTGCATTGACTGGGTTTTAAAATGACATGGAGAAGTTGTCCATTAATATTAGAGCACGCATAGAGCATGCTTGTGCTTGGGTGCCAGAGTTAAGGCAAGAAATACCGAGTGAAGCATGGTTGTGCTCTGGGTGTGTCTTTCCCCCTGATTATCTCAGGAAAATTTCTTAAGACATCTAGTGGTAGAACACGATCATGTAAAGCTTGCAAAAACAATGCTTACCTATTTGACACGCTCATGCTCAACTAGTGCTTACCTCGGAATGCTTCAAAAGATAAGGATAGAGAAAATTAAAGGCTTAAGCAGAGGTGTGGTTTGCTCATGCTTGTCCTAAAAAATTTCAATTCAAGGTTATTCCTCCTCCGAGACAAACAATTGAAACACTTGAGAAAATGTAAAGAATTGCAAACACACTAAACAAATCAAAAACATAGTGAGAAGCCACACAAAACCAAAAAGAACCACAGTGAACAATGAAAACATAGAGAAAACGAAACGATAAAAGCAACACTAAAACAATTCAAAGGGAAACTAAACAAATTAGTTTGCCTCCTAAGGAGTGCTTGTTTAACGTCACTAGCTTGACGTACCTTTTTAGCATTCAAGGAGGTTCACCTAGCAATATTGTACTACAAACTGTGGGAGATGGAGATTCCTCGCTTATCGCATAATTCTCCAATCGATGCCCATTAACTTTGAAAGTTTCCTTAGTGGGTGAGAAATCTCAATCGCACCATGAGGAAATGTCTGCATCACCGTGTAGGGTCTAGACCATTGGGACTTGAGTTTGCAAGGAAAGAGCTTCAATCTTGAATTGAAGAGGAGAACTTGTTCCCCAACTTGAAATTGCTTATACATTCTGAGGTGGTTATTGTGAATCCTTCTTGTTTTCTCCTTGTACAATAACACATTTTCATATGTATTTTGTCTATGCTCCTCTAACTCATTCAATTGGAATTTTCACTTTCTGTGGGCATCCCCCATGTAGAAATTCAACAGTTTGATTGCCTAATAAGCTTGATGCTCAACCAAATTGGTGCGTGCCCCATGGAAGTTTTATAAGCTATTTTGTAGGCCCAAATGGAAACATCCAATCATTTTGATTATAAACATTTGTAGTCAATCCTTTAAAGAATTGTTTTTAACTCTTAGTTTGTGACCTCAACCTGACCACTTATTTGGGCGTTATATGCATTGGCAACCCGATGGTTAACACCATATTTCTTCATCACGTTCACAAATTGAGTGTTGCAAGAGTGTGTTCCCCAATCATTAATAATTGCTCTAGGGGTACCAAATCATGAGAACAACTTTTTTAAGAACTTAACCACCACTTTTGTATCTTTTGAGGGAAGAGCCTGTGCTTCCACCCATTTGGAAACGTAATCAACTGGCACTAACAAGTATTTGTTTCCATTTAAGTTCAGTTAAATCAATCCCCCATACATCAAAAACTTCACATTGTTGGATAGAGCTCTGTCTCATTTCATCGAGTTTGGATAGGTTTCCACTTCCCTGACATGGATCACATGTTACAACAAGCTTCTAAGCATCCAAAATTGGCGATGGCCAAAAGAATCTAGCTTCCAAAACCTTCTCTATCATGCGATTTACACTAAAATGACCTCCTACCATTCCTGAATGCTTTAGAATTTTCCATCCCTTGGTGTGAGAGACACAATGTCGCACCACAAGGTCAGCGCAAAGTTTATACAAGAAAGAGTACTCCCAAAAATAGTGCACGACATCATATAGGAATTTTTTCGCTATTGGTACGAGAACTGCGAAGAGATAATTCTTCCCACCATGTAATTTGCGAAATTCACAAACCAAGGGCATTCATCATCATGGGTAGACATCTTTTCAACCCAGTAAATATGCTCATCAAGAAAAGCATCATTAATCCTTCGGTGCCTATTACTATCTTCGTCAGCGTATATAAGACATGCTAACTGATCTACCACCACATTTTCTAAGCCCTTCTTGTCTTGAATTTCTAAATTGAAATCTTGTAGAAGAAAAATCCATCTAATTAGTCGAGGTTTTGTATTAGTCCTGGAAAGGAGGTATCTAATTGCTGCATGATCAATATACATTATGACTTTAGATAAGATTAGGTAAGATCTGAACTTATCAAAGGCATAGAACATAGCCAAAAACACTTTTTCTATGGTAGTGTAATTTCCTTAAGCAGGAGTTAAAGTCTTTCTAGCATAGTGAATTGGGTAGATTTGCTTATTGTATCTTTACCCCAACACTACCCCAACTGTCGAATCTCTTGCATCGCACATGTGTTCAAAAGGGTGATCCGACTCGGGAGCCTTCACAATTGGTGCTTGGACCAGTTCTCCTTCAGTAATTGAAAAGCCTTAAAGCCTTCTTGAGCGAAATCAAAAGGTGTGTCCTTCTCCAGCAATTTCTCCATTAGCTAAGAAATTTTTGAGACGTCTGCAATAACTCTCCTATAAGACCCAACATGACCAAGAAAACTTTGAACATCTTTTGCAAGGCTAGGTGAGGAAAGCTTCTCAGTTGTGTCTAACTTAGCCTTGTCGACCTCAACCCCATCACTGGAGATTTTAGTGATCTAGCACAATCTCTTCTTTTACTTAAAAATGACACTTCTCCCAATTCACTACCGAATTTGTCTCCTCACATCTTGGAAGGACTCGCTTCAGATTTTTCAAACACCCCTCAAATGATTCTCTAAAATTCTGAGAAGTCATACATGAACACTTCCATAAAGTCCAAAATGAACTCATCAAAAATTGACATCATAGACCTTTGAAAAGTTGCTGGTGCATTATATAGGGCAAATGGCATTCTCCTTTAAGCAAAAGTACCGTATGGGCATGTCAAAATGGTCTTTTCCTAATCCTCAGGGGCAACCGAAATCTGAAGGTATCCGAACATCCCATTAAGGAAACATTAGTACTTGTGCCTTGATAACCATTATAACATTTGATCAATGAATGGCAAAGGGAAATGGTTCTTATGAGTGGCATCATTTAGCTTCCGGTAATCAATGCAATCATGGCATTTTATTACTGTACTGGTAGGGATCATTTCATTGTGTTCATTTGAAACTACGGTAATCACATCCTTCTTTGGTACAACCTGGACTCGGCTAACCTATGGGCTGTCTGACATTGGATAAATTATTCCAGCATCCAGAAGTTTCTTCACCTCCTTTTTGACTACTTCCAGCATATTAGGGTTCAATCTCCTTTGAGGTTGCACCCTAGGTTTAATATTATCCTCCATTAAACCTTTATGCATATAAAAAGGCAGATTAATTCCCTTCATGTCGGAAATACTCCAAGGGATGGCCCATTTATGCTCTCGTAGCATCTTTACCAATTTCTCCTTTCGGCTTGCATCGAGTGTGGAAGATATAATGACGGGCATCCAAGAGTCTCCCTCCAAGAATGCTTAGTCCAGGTGTGTAGGTCATTCCTTGAGCTCAATCTCAGGATGATTACACAACACTGGTTCTCATACTTCATCAATAATATCCCCCTTTTTAACATCGACGACTCCAACCAAGATATCACTCTCTTGTTTACCTATGAGCGTGAATTTTTCATCCTTGAACCCATAATCTTTAATTTTACCTTCGAATGTACCCCTGGTAAAGCCAATTAAACTGGATACTGCCTTGCTCACACTCGATCTTTTGTTCTTAAGTCTCACAGTGAGAACCCATCTATACTGCCTTGCTCACACCGATCTTTTGTGCTTGCTCATGAAAACCATAATCCCATTTTTTCTTATAGACATGTCTCCTATTTTTTTTAATGAAAACCCTAATCCTATGTTTTCTTTTCCAAAATGCCTACTATATTTGAATCAAAATCCTAAAATGATGGTTTCTTTTGGGAATGTCTACTACTTTCGAATCAAAACCTTAATCCTATGTTTTCTTTTGGAAATGCCCCCTATTTTTAAATTTTTAATAAAAACCCCTAATCTAATAATAACTCATAATAATGTCTCCTATTTTTTAATTAAAACCCTAACCCTATGTTTTTTTTCCCGAAATGTCCCATATTTTTCATTCAAAACCCTAATAGTATGTTTTCTTTTTGGAATATTTACTATCTTGGAATCAAAACACTAATCCTATGTTTTCTTATAGTAATGTCTACTATTTTTCAATGAAAACCGTAATCCTATGTTTCCTTTTCGAAATGCCTATTATGTTTGAATGAAAACCCAAATCCTAAGTTTTATTTTTGGAATATCTCCTATCTTTTAATGAAAATCCTAATCCTATGTTTTGTTTTAGGAATGTGTCCTTTTTTGTAGTTCTGAATCAAAACGTAATCCTTTGTAATCTTTTCGAAATGTCTCCTATTTTTGAATCAAAAGCCTAATCCTATCGTTTTAGGTTTTGTTTGCACAAAAAAAACATAGGATTCAATAATGTCTTATATTTTTCAATCAAATTCCTAATCCTATATTATCTTTTAGGTATACCAGCTATTTTTTAATCAAAACCCTAATCTTGTGTTTTGCAAATATCCCCTATTTTTCAATAAAAAACCTAATCCTTTCTATTTCAACTAGGGTGAACGTCTTTCGGGTGCAATTATACCAACACTAAAGCACCGGATCCAATCAAAACTTCAAAGTTAAGCGAGCTCTGGCGAGAGGAGTAATAAGACGGGTGACCTCCTCCGTAGTCCTCGTTTTGCACCCCTCCCCTTTTTTTTTGCTACAT
Source organism: Dioscorea cayenensis subsp. rotundata (assembly GCF_009730915.1). Classification (NCBI taxonomy): domain Eukaryota; kingdom Viridiplantae; phylum Streptophyta; class Magnoliopsida; order Dioscoreales; family Dioscoreaceae; genus Dioscorea; species Dioscorea cayenensis. The sequence goes on along the minus strand of NC_052485.1, from coordinate 18,252,844 downwards.
TGTTTATTTTTATGATTTTATAAATTAAAATAATAATAACTATGTTTTTAATCAAAACCCTAATATTATATTTTCTTATAATAATATATCTCATTTTTGTTTGAAGAATATCTGCTAATTTTTATTCGAAAGCTTAATTCTATGTTTTCTTTTCGTAATGCTTCCTATTTTTGAATAAGAATCCTAATAATATATTTTTTAATCAAACCCCTAATTTTATGTTTTCTTTTGGGAATATCTATATTTTTTAATCAAAACAATAAACGTATGTTTTCTTGTCATAATGTCTAATTATTTATTTAATGAAAACCCTAATCCTAAGTTTTTTTTCTTTTCAAATGCCTTCTATTTTTAATCAGAACACTAATCTTTTGTTTTTTTTGGAATGTCTGCTATTTTTGAATCAAAACAATAATTTTTTTTTTTGTAATGTCTCATATTTTTCAATTAAAACCCTTATCCTATATTTCCCTTTCGTAATGCCCCTATTTCTGAATCAAAACCTTAATCTTATCTTTTCTTTTTGGAATGCCTCATAACCTTTTAATCAAAACATTAATCCTATGTTTTCTTTTAGAAATGTCTCTTATTTTTCAATCAATACCCTAATTCTGAATGAAAACCATAATATTAATTTTATTTTTATAATGCTTCCTATTTTTGAATAAAAATTCTAATCCTATGTTTCTTTTCAGAATGTCTACTATTTTTGAATTAAATCCCAAATCCTATGTTTTGTTATAGTAATGTCTCCTATTATTCATTCAAAACTCTAATCCTATGTTTTCTATTCGAAATGCCTACTATATTTGAATCAAGACCCTAATCCTATGTTTTCTTTTCTAAATATCTCCTATCTTTCATTTAAAATCCTAATCCTATTTTTCTTTTCAGAATCTGTCATATTTTTCAGTTTTGAATCAAACCCGAATCCTTTGTATTCTTTTCGGAATGTCTCCTATTTTTAAATCAAAACCCTAATCCTTTCTTTTCAGGGTTTGTTTGCAAAAGAAAACATAAGATTAAGTAATGTCTCATATTTTTCAATCAAATCCCTAACCCTATATTTTTTTTTACGTATGAATACTATTTTTTAATCAAAATCCTAATCGTGCGTTTTCTTTCGAAAATGTGCACTATTTTTCAATCAAAAACCTAATCCTTTCTTTTTCAACAAGGGTGAACGTCTATCGGGTGCAATCATACCAACACTAAAGCATAGGATCACATCAGAACTTCGAACTTAAGTGAGCTCGGCCGAGAGTAGTAATAGGATGGGTGACCTCCTCCGAAGTCCTCGTGTTGCACCCCTCCCCTTTTTTATGCTACATGGTTTATTTTTATGATTTTGTTAATTAAAAAAATAACAACAACAACAACAACAACAACAATAATAATAATAATAATAATAATAATAATAATAAAATGAAAGACTGACCTATGTTTTTAAGCAAAACACTAATTTTATGTTTTTCTTAGAATAATGTCTCCTATTTTTTGTTTGTGTAATCTTTGCTAATTTTTAATCAAATGCCTAATCATGTGTTTTCTTTTCATAATGCCTAATATTTTTTAATAAAAATCCTAATAATATGTTTTCTTATCAGAATGCCTCATATTTTTGAATCAAAACCCTAATCTTATGTTTTCTATTGGGAATATCCGTATTTTTGAATGAAAACAATAATCGCATGTCTCATATTTTTTGAATCAAAACCCTAATACTAAGTTTTTTTTTTTAATTCCTTCTATTTTTTAATCAAAACACAAATCTTATGTATTCTTTTGGGAATCTCTACTATTTTTTAATTGAAATAATAATCTTGTGTTTTCTTTTCGTAATGCCTCATATTATGTTTTCTTTTCGTAATGCCTCGTACTTCTAAATGAAAACCTTAATCTTTTGTTTTCGTTTTGGAATATCTCTTCTCTTTCAATCAAAACATTAATCCTATGTTTTCTTTTCAAAATGTCTCTTATTTTTCAATCAATACCATAATGATATGTTTTCCTTTCGGAATGTCTACTAATTTTCAATCAAAACCCTAATCCTAAGTTTTATTTTATAATGCCACTTAGTTTTTGAATAAAAATCCTAATCCTACGCTTTCTTTTTGGAATGTCTACAATTTTTCAATTATCACCCTAATCCTGTGTTTTCTTATAGTTTTTTTTGGAATGCCTCTAATTTTTTAATCAAAATCCTAATCTTATATTTTCATTCCTGAATATCTGCTATTTTTGAATCAAACTAATAATCATATGTTTTCTTTTTGAAATGTGTACTATTTTTTATTTTTTAATGAAAACCCTAATCCCATGTTTTCTTTTCGAAATATCTCAAATTTTTTAATCAAAAAGTTAATCCTAAGTTTTTTTGGAATGCCTTTTTTTTAGTCTAACACTAATCCTATGTTTTTCTTTTTTGCAATGTATACTATTTTTTAATCAAATAATTATCCTATGTTTTCTTTTTGTAATGTCTCATATTTTTCAATCAAAACCCTAATCTTATGTTTTTTATTCGGAGTAGCTAGTATTTTAGAAATAAAATTCTAATCCTATATTTTCTTATAGTAAGGTCTCCTATTTTTCAATCAAAACCCTAATCCTCTATTTTTTTTAATTTCTCCTATTTTTTAATTTTAAATCAAAACCCTAATCCTATCATTAACTTTGGGAATGACTCTTATTATTGAATCAAAACCGTAATCCTATGTTTTCTTACGGAAATGTTCCCTGTTTTAAGATTTTTAATAAAAACATTAATCCAATGTTTTCCTATAGTAATGTTTCCTATTTTTTCAATCAAAACTGTAAGCCTATGTTTTTTTTAATGCCTACTTTATTTGAATCAAAACCCTAATCTTATGTTTTTCTTTTTGGAATGTCTAATATTTTGCAAAATAAACCCATATCCTATGTTTTCTTTTTTTGAATGCCTTCTGTTTCGTAATGTGTCCTATTTTTTAATTAAAACACAAATCTTATGTTTTCTTTTTGGAATGTCTGATATTTTTTATTCAAAACCCTAATCGTATGTGTTATTTTTGGAATGTGTCATATTTTTCAATCAAAACACTAACCCTATGTTTTTTTTTCAGAATACCTACTATATTTCAATCAGAACACTATTCCTATCTTTTCTTCTCGGAATATCCACTATTTTTGGAATGTTAATTTTTTTGGGTTTTGAATAAAAACTCTAATCCTATGTTTTCTTTTCAGAATATCTACTTTTTTGGAATCAAAACCCTAATTTTATGTTTTCTTTTCGTAATGTCTCCTATTTTCAAATTTTCAAACAAAACCCTAATTATATATTTTCTTTTTGGAATGTCTACTATTTTTGAATCAAAATACTAAACCAATGTTTTCTACACGTAATGTCTCCTATTTTGAATCAAAGCTCTAATCCTATGTTTTCTTATCTAAATGTCACCGAATTTTTCAGTTTTGAATGAAAACCTTTATCATATGTTTTCTTTTCAGAATGTATCATAGAATGTATCGTATTTTTCAATAAAAACTCTAAATCTATGTTTATTTTCCAATTGTCTACTATTTTTCAGTTTTGATTAAAAAATGTAATCCTATATTTTGTTTTCGTAGTGCCTCATTTTTCGACAAAAATACTAATTCTTATGCTATGCTTTCTTTCCATAATGTCTTCTATTTTTTAATCTAAACAATATTCGCATTTTTGTTTTTGGTAATATCTGCAATTTTTAAATCAAAACACCAATCCTATGTTCTTTTTTTTAATGTTTTATATTTTTCAGTCAAAAACATAACCTATGTGCTCTTTTGGAAATGACAACTATTTCTGAATCAAAACTGTAATACTATGTTTTCTTTTTGGAATGTGTCCTATTTTTTAGTTTTGAATAAAACCTTAATCCTTTGTTTTCTTCTAAACATCAGCCGAGATGAGTCGCATTTAAGGCCGTCCGATCGATGACTTCTTACGTCTTACGCCGATTCAGGATCGATTGAAGCCAATACAATAATAGAATGCAAGGGAAGGGTTCCCCCAGGAAAGGCATCTCGACTGCTGCTAGAATCAGGTCATCGACAAGTAATGCGACTTCTAGAAGACTTCCTACCTCCCTATGTATGAGTGGTGAGTGCTTGCTGGCTGGAAGTTTTTTTTTTTATTCGACTGGTAGTGCCTGCTTATGTCTATCACTGATCTCTATGCGTGTCCCTGGGTAGGACAATTATGGTCTGTTTGAAGGCTCGTTTCGTCGTGTCGACGCCTCGAATGTGGTCATTTAAAACTTAGTACTTAACCTCCTTACACCTCCCCCTCCTATCTTTCAGTCAGAACCCTAATCCTATGTTTTTTTTAGAATGTGTAATATTTTTTAGTTGTGATTCAAAACCCTAATCCTTTCTTTTATTTTCATAATATCACCTATTTTTGAATCAAAATACTAATCTTATGTTTTCTTTTGGGAATATCTACTATTTTTTAATCAAAACCCTAATTCTATGTTTTCTTAAAGCAATGTCTGCTTTCTTTCAATCATACCTTAATCCTATGTTTTCTTTTCGGAATGACTACTATTTTTAAATCAAAACCATAATCCTATGTCTTCTTATCGTAATGTCTTCTATTCTTCAATCAAAAATGTAATCTTATGTTTTTTTCCCACAATCTCTGTTATTTTTGAATCGAAACAATAAATGTATATTTTCTTTCCGTAGTGTCTCATATTTTTAATTAAAAACCTAATCCGAAATTTTTTAAGCCTCATTTTTTTAATCAAAACCTTAATAAAATGTTTTTTCTTTCTGGAATAACTTTTTTTTTTAATCAAAACAATAATCTTATGTTTTATTTTGGGAATGCCTGCTATTTTTTAATCAAAAAAATAATCGTATGTTTTTTTTCGTAATGTCTCATATTTTATAAAACCAATCACTAATCCTATGTTTTTTTTAATGCCACCTATTTTTTAATCAAACCCCAAACTTTATGTTTTCTTTTGAGAATGTATGCTATTTTTGATTGAAAACAATAATCCTATGTTTTTTTTTCCAAATGTATAATATTTTTTAATCAAAACCCTAATTCTATGTTTTCTTCTTGGAATGTCTACTATTTTTGAATCAAACACTAATACCATACCTTCTTATACTAATGTCTCCTATTTTTCAATCAAAACCGTAATTCTATGTTTTTTTTTCAGAATGCCTATGATGAGTGCATTTCAGAAATACATTTCGATACCCTCTCCATGTGTTTATCTTGTCTTCAAGCATTTATTTATTGCGATTCGGTGCTACTTTGCGTATTATAGTGTATTTGTGTAGGAAAACAGGTCCTTATGCAAAAGAGCAGGATTCGGCACAATTATAGTGCTTTCAGGCCAGACAAGATCTCGACATGACCGTGCGCATTCCACTGATTATTCCAGGAGATTTTTGTAGATGAGTAATGTAGCAAATCACTGTAGCACGTGTTTGGTGAAGGGACACGGTTTGTGTGCTCCTAGCATGATCGTGCTAGGAGCCAGTGCACAGGCATGTCGGCTACGGTGGAGTTTTGTGATTCAATTGTTTAGACATTCCGGTGATAATTTGGCGAAGTGGCATGACCGTATGCATGGTGTGGCGTGCCCGAAAACAACTTTTTAAGTCAGATCTAGGGTAGCTACCGGGGATCTTTTTCTTTCTATTTCTTGGGAGCGGCTAAGAAGCTCTTCCCCTTCACTTTTCTAGGGCCAGTCTGAAGCTACGGTGCAAGATCACGAGTGGAGTGGAGATAAGCTGGCGGGACTTCATCGGACCATCGTCAGAGTGGTTGAGAAGTAAAGAGGGGGAGTCTTTCATGGCTTTGTTAACTTTTGTTTTCTTTTGTCTTTTATTGATTTGTAAACTATGAGGGGCTAGCCTCTCTCTGGTGCCTCGGATCTATGAACTTGGATGCTCATGTGCCTTGTTGATACACTTGCTTTTAGTATGTCTACGGGGTTTTATTGGTTTCTTGTGTTTAATGATGTGTTCGCATAAGTTGATGTGTTTGATTTGCACAGATGCTTTGGTAAAACTTGGTGTATGGATGACCATAGTGGTGATTGCTTATTGTGATTGCAAAACTTGATGTATTTGAGATGCACAATTACCCAAGCAGACCTTGGTGTATTTGAGGACCAAAGATGAAACATTACTATATTACTCACGGGATACCAATGTATTACTTGTGTGGGACCCGTGCACTTGAGAAGAACATATCAGCCTGCTATATTTGAATCAAAATCTGATCTTATATTTTTGAATAAAAACCCTAATTCTATGCTTTCTTTTCATAAATTCTCATATTTTTCAATCAAAACCCAAATCCTATGTTTTCTTATAGTAATGTCACCACTTTTCAAATCAAAACCCTAATCCTATGTTTTTTTTTTTCTGAATGTGTCCTATTTTTTAGTTTTGAATCAAAACCCTAATCCTTTATTTTCTTTTCAAAATATCTATTATTTTTTAATCAAAACTCTAATCCTATGTTTAATCTTGTGACTGCCACTTATTTTTCAAACAAAACGCGAACCCTAAGTTTTCTTTTCTTAAATTATCCTATTTTTCATTTTTGAATCAAAACCCGAACCTTTGTTTTCTTTACGGATCAAAGCCCTAATCCTATGTTTTGTTTTAAGAATGTGTCATATTTATCAGTTTTGAATTAAAACTGTAATCCTTTGTTTTTTTTACCAAATGTCTAATTTTCATAAATCAAAACCCTAATCCAATATTTTTTTTATAGTAATGTCTACTATTTTTCAATCAAAACCCTAATCGTATGTTTTCTTTTCAAAATGCCTAGTTTTTTTTAAACAAAACACTAATCATAATTTTCAATCAAAACCCTAATCCTACGTTTCCTTTTCTAAATACCTAATATATTTTAAATCAAAACCCTAATCCTATGTTTTCTATTATGACTGCCTGCTATTTTTGTATCAAAACCCTTATCCAATGTTTTATTTTGGAAATGTCCCCTATTTTTTGGTTTTTATTGAAAACACTAATCATATGTTTTCTTATAGTAATGTCTCCTTTTTTTTATTGAAAAACCTAATCCTATGTCTTTTTTTTGAAAAATGCCAGATTTTATAATCAAAACTCTAATAGTATGTTTTTGTTTTGGAATGTCTACTATGTTTTAATGAAAACCATAATCCTATGTTTTCTTATATTAATGTCTCCAAATTTTGTATCAAAACTCTAATCCTATATTTTTTTCTTTTCGGAATTTCATCTATATTTGAATCTAAACCCCAATTCTTTGTTTTCTTTTCTGAATATCTCCTATCTTTCAATCAAAACCCTTATCCTATGTTTTCTTTTCGGAATGTGTCCTATTTTTTAGTCTTGAATCAAAACCCTAATCCTTTCTTTTTTTGGAATGTCTCCTATTTTTAAATCAAAACATAAATCCTTCTTTTCTTTTTGTAGTGTCTATTATTTTTTAATCAAAATCCTAATCCCATATTTTCTTATAGTAATGTCTCATATTTTTCAAACAAAACCATAATGCTATGTTTTGTTTTCGGAATGCCTACTACTTTCTTAATCGAAACCCAATTCTTATGTTTTCTTTTGGAAATATCCCCTATTTTTAAGCAAAAACTTAATCCTTTCTTTTTTCAACTTTAATGAACTTCTGTCGAGTGAGATCTTACCAACACTAAAGTAATGGATCCCATCATAACTTTCATGTTAAGCGAGCTTGGGCAAGAGTTTCACTAGGATGGGTAACCTCCTTCAAAATCATTGCGTTGCAACCCTCCCCATTTTTTCTGCAACATGGTTTATTTTTATGATTTTATTAATTAAAAAAAAACAATAATAAAAAAAAAATGAAAAACTAACCTATGTTTTTAATCAAAACCCTAATACTATATATTTTTTAGAGTATTGTCACCTACCTTTTTTTTGGGGAATCTTTGCTAATTTTTAATCAAAACTCTAATCTTATGTATTTTTTCTTAATGCCTCCCATTTTTCAGTGAAACCCCTACCTAATTTAGTGGGCATGGTTGTTAGTTTTTAATCAAAACACTAATACTATGATTGTTTAATGACTCTTATTTTTTAATCAAAACCCTAGTCTTATGTTTTCTTTTCTAAATGTCTGATATTTTTTAATCATAACAACAAACCTATGCTTTTCTGTTCACAATGTCTCGTATTTTTAAATCAAAACCCTAATCTTATGTTTCTTTTCAGAATGCCCCCTATTTCTGAATCAAAACTCTAATCTTATGTATTGTTGTCGAAATGTTTCTATCTTTCAATCAAAACCCAAATAATATGTTTTTTTTCAAAATATCTCATATTTTTCAATCAAAATCCTTATCCCATGTTTTCTTTACATAAAGTCTACTATTTTTGAACCAAAACCCTAAAACTATGTGTTTTCTTATTGTAATGTCTCCTATTTTTGAATAAAAATCCTAATAATATGTTTTCTTTTAGGAATGTCTGCTATTTTTGAATTAAAACCCTAATCCAATGTTCTCTTACAGTAATGACTCCTATTTTTCATTCAAAATGCTAGTCCTATTTTTTCTTATAGTAATGTCTCCTAGTTTTCAATCAAATCACAAATCCTATGTTTTGTTATACTAATTTATTCTATTTTTCAATCAAAACCCAAATCCTATGTTTTCTTTTCGGAATGCCTACTATATATGAATAAAAGCTCTAATCCTATGCTTTCTTATCATAATGGCTCCTATGTATCAGTTTGAATCAAAACCCTAATCCATGTTTCCTTTTCGGAATGTCTCCTATTTTTCTAGCAAAGCCCTAATATTTTGTTTTATTTTAGTAATGTGTCATATTTTCAATCAAAACCAAATCATATGTTTTCCTCTCGGAATGTCCTCGATTTTTTAATTAAAACATGAATCTTAAGTTTTTTTTTTTTAATGCTTGCTATTTTTTAATCTAAAGCCTAACTTTATGTTTTCATTTTGGAATGCCTGCTATTTTCAAAACACAACAATAATCCTATGTTTTCTTTTCATATTTTCTCATATTTCTGATTCAACACCATAATCCTATGTTTTGTGTTCAGAGTGGCTATTATTTTTGAATCAAAACCCTAAGCATATGTTTTCTTTAGTGAATGTCAGCCACTTTTGAATCAAAACCCTAATCATGTATTTTCTTTCATAATGTCTACTATATTTCGGTTTTTAATCAAAACTCAAATTTTATGTTTTCATATAGTAATGTATCTTATTTTTTAGCAAAACCTAATCTTATGTTTCTTTTCAAAATGTCCTATATTTTTCAATCAAAAAAATAATCATATGTTTTCTTTTCATAATGCCTTATATTTTATAATTAAAACCGTAATCCTTATTTTTTTTTGGGAATGCATATTATTCTTTAATGAAACCCTAATCTCATGTTTTGTTTTAGGAATGTCTGCTATTTTTCAATGAAAACAACCATCTTATCTTTTCTTTTTGTAATGTCTCATGTTTTTCAACCAAAAAGCTAATATTCTGTATTCTTTTCGGGGTGAATATTATTTTTGAATCAAAATCCTAATCCTATGTTTACCTAGAGAAATGTCTCCTATTGTTCAAACAAAAACCGTAATCCTTTTTTTCTTCTCTTAATGTCTCCTATTTTTCAATTTTGGATCAAAACCCTTATCTTGTGGTTTCTTTTGGGAATGTCTCATATTTTTCAATCAAAACTTTAATCCTATGTTTTCTTTTTCACGATGGCACCTATTTTTTTAATCCAGACACTACTAGGATGTTTTCTTTTGGAAATGTCCCCTATTTTTAATTTTTTAATCAAAACCCTAATATTATGTTTTTTTTATAGTAATGTCTCCTATTTTTCAATGAAACCTCTAATCGTATGTTTTCTTTTATTTTTCATAATGTCTCCTATTTTCCATAATGTCTCATATTTTATTATTAAAACCGTAATCCTTATTATTTTTAATTTTTTTTGGGAATGCCAGTTATTCTTTAATGAAACCCTAATCTCATGTTTTGTTTAGGGAATATCTGCTAATTTTGAATCAAAACAACCATTTTATGTTTTCTTTTCGTAATGTCTCATGTTTTTCAATCAAAACCCTAATCTTATGTTTTCTTTTAGGGGTGCCTGTTATTTTTGAATCAAAATCCTAATGCTAGGTTTTCCTAGAGTAATGTCTTCTATTTTTCAAACAAAACCCTAATCCACTTTTTCTTTTTTTAATGTCTCCTAGCTTTTTAGTTTTGAATCAAAACCCTAATCTTGTGGTTTCTTTTGGAAATGTCTTATATTTTTCAATCAAAACCTTAATCCTATGTTTTCTTTTCGGAATGGCTCCTATTTTTGAATCAAGACATTACTCACATTTTTCCATTTGGAAATGTCCCCTATTTTTTTATCTTTTAGGGCCTGTTTCGATGCATAATAAATTTTCCGCAGGAGGAATTTTATTCCATAGGATTCAAAAATGATTCCTGTGGAATTTACTGCAGGAAAATTTCCTATGAAATGGTGTTTGGAAATGTACAAGATTTTTTCCGTAGTAATTTAAGTTAGAAAATAAAATTAGCTGTTAGAATTTAAAAAAAAAACTAGCCATTGGTCATCATCTTGTTTGATGGTTGCTTGATACTTGTAGTTCAAAGAGATAACCACATACCTCTCATAATCATGACAAATTCATTGAACAAATATGAGGATGCAAATAAAAATCAACCAACTTATAACGGTAGTCCAGAGCAAGCCTATGAGTTAACAAATAGTATTAACAAATATTCCTAGACAAACATGTTTAATTAGATCTCCATAAGTCTATTAAGAAACAAAGAATGTTCTCAAGTCAAGTCCAATAGCAGTCATAAGAAGCAAGAACTTCATGTAATCTTCCATACTTATTTACATCTAATCAAACTCAACCAATTCAATGCACATGCTTAATGAAATTGTTAAAGAATCTGAGTAGAAAAAAAGGTTATTTAGTTTTATAGGTCAAAGGCTATCTTGTATTCTTTTTTGCAAAGATGCTGCAAGTGCTATTGTTTCTTTTGCAGAAAACAAATCCAGAGTAATTAATTACACGAGTGAGAAACATATAGCTAACATGAGGATGTGAAACAAGTAGTCATTGAAGAGAAGTTCTTTAGCACTTTGAGATGCACTTAATCAAATAGCCATAATATTTCAATCACACTAGACAAGAACAATATCTAGTTAATGATCAGGAAAAAAGAAAGAAGAACATTTCAGAAAGAATAACAACAGCGTTCACCATCTCACAACTTATCACTCCAATATATCATTCTTTCATTCAAGTATAAACCCTCTCCACTCCAAATACTGGAAAACAGAAAATAAATCCCACAACTTTCTGAGCAAGCTAATTCACAGCAAAACCCAAATCAAACTGATAATATATCAGCAAACATGCTATATTTAACATCTCCAACCAAAATCACAACTTTGCTAGCATACAAAGCAACTACATTCAATGATATCAATGACATGGAATTCAAGGTGAGAAATAAACAAGATTCAAAACCAAGAAGAAAAGTAGAATTCAAATTGCCAACAATTGCAAAACAGTACTCTTCAACCAACCATATGAACAACAAATCAAATCTAAGAAAGCAACACAACGGCTTGGGTTTCGGCGGAGATGCGTGATTAGAGGCCAGATCCTCTGTTTTCAATCAAAACCCTAATCCTCTATTTTGTTTTTGCAATGGCTCCTATTTTTCAATCAAAAGCTTAATCATATGTGTTCTTTTTGGAATGCCTAGTATTTCTGAATCATAACCCTCATCCTATTTTTTCTTATAGTAATGTCACCCATTTTTAAATCAAAAACCTAATCCTATGATTTCTTTATCAAATGCCTATTATTTTTGAATCAAAAACTTAATCCTATGTGCTCGTATAGTAATCTCTTACATTTTTAATTCAATACTGTAATCCTATGTTTGCTTATAGTAATATCCCCTATTATTAAATCAAAACCCTAATCCCATATTTTCTTTTCTGAATGCCTACTATCTTTTAATCAAAATACTAATCCTATGTTTTTCTTTCAGATTACCTCCATTTTATTAATCAAAACACAAATTGTATGTTTCTTTTCAGAATATCTCCTATTTTTAAATAAAAACCCTGATCCAATGTTTTCTTTTGGAAATGTCCTCTATTTTTTAGTTTTTAACAAAAACACTAATCTTATGTTTTATTATAGTAATGTCTCCCATTTTTCAATCAAAACATTAATCCTATTTTTTTAATGTCTGATATTTTTCAATCAAAATCCTAATCCTATGTTTTCTTTTCAGAATGTCTACTATTTTTTTTCTAAACACTAATCTTATTTTTTTTCCTATAGTAATGTCTCTAATTTTTCGTACAAAACAATAATCCTATGTTTTCTTATAGTGATGTCTCCTATTTTTTAATGAAAACCATAATGCTAAGTTTTCTTACAGTAATGTCTCTTGTTTTTTAAATCAAAATACTAATTGTATGTTTTCTTTTCGGAATGCCGACCATATTTGAATAAAAAACCTAATCCTATGTTTTCATTTCGAAATATCTCCTATTTTTGACACAAAACACTAATCATATGTTTTCTTTTTGGAATGTGTCATACTTTTTAGTTTTGAATTATAAACCTAATCCTTTGTTTTTTCCTTTTGGAAAGTCTTATTTTTCCAAATCAAACTAATCCTATCTGGCATGTCTTCTATTATTTAAGCAAAACCCTAATTGTATTTTTTTCATTTCAGATTGTCTCCTATTATTGAATAAAAAACTTAATCCTATCCAATGTCTCCTATTTTTTGAATTAAACCACTAATCATACATTTTCCTTTCACAATGTCTAAAGTTTTTTAATCAAAACACTAACTCTATGTTTTCTTTTCAGAATGTATCCTATTTATTGTTTTTCAATCAAAATCCTAACTCTATGTTTTATTTTTGGAATGTCTCCTATATTTTACTAAAACCCTAATCCTATGTTTTCTTTTAGAATGTCTCCTATTTTTGAATCAAACCCTAATCCTATGTTTTTCTTTGTGGAATGTCTCCTATTTTTTGTTTCAAATGAAAACTACAATTCTTTGCTATCTTTTCTGAATGTCTCATATTTTTTTAAAATAAACTGTAATCCTATGTTTTTTAATCAATATGTCTCTAAATTTTCAACAAAAAACCTTATCCTTTGTTTTCTTTGCGGAATAGCACCTAAATTTTCGTTTGCAATCAAAAACCTAATCCTATTATTTCTTCTCAGAATTTTTTCTAGTTTCGAATCAAAATACTAATTCTATATTTTCTTTTCGTAATGTCTGCTAATTTTTTTGTTTTGAATTAAAATGCTAATTCCATGTTTTCTTTTTGGAATGTTTAATTTTTTTCCTGTTTTGAATCAAAACTCTAATCATATGCGTTCTTTTCAAAATATCTGCTTTTCATGAATGAAAACCCTAATTTTATGTTTTATTTTTGTAATGGCCCATATATTTTTTTTATTTTGAATCAAAACCGAAACCCAATGTTTATTTTGGATTGTCTCCTACTTTTTTGATTTTCTAATGAAAACCCTAATTCTATGTTTTTTTTGTAATGTCTCCTATCTTTTAATCAAATAACTATCCAATGTTTTCTATTTGTAATATCTCAATTTTTTTAATCATAGCTCTAATCTTGACTTTTCTTTTCTTAATGTGTCCTTTTTTCATATTCGAATCAAAACCCTAATCGTATTTTTCCATTTCAGAATGTCTCATATTTTTCAATAAAAAATCTAATCCTATGGTTTCTTTTCATAATGTCTCCTACTTTTCGGTTTTGAATCAAAACATTAATCCTATATTTTCTTTTCATAATTGCTTCTATTTTTGAATAAAAATCCTAATTTTTATATTATTTTTCTTTTTGTAATGTCACATATTTTTTAATGAACACACTAATCCTTTATTTTGTTTTCGAAATGTCTCAATTATTTCAATCAAAACCCTAATCCTATGTTTTCTTATTGCAATGTCTCAAATTTTTCTGTCAAAAACATAATCATATGTTCTCTTTGGGAAATGGCTGCTTTTTTTTAAATCAAAACCCTATTTCTATGTTTTCTTTTCACAATGCCTATTATATTTGAATCAAAATGCTAATCCTATTTTTTTTTCTTTTTCTAATGTCTCCTATTTTCATTCAAAACTCTAATCCAATTTTTCTTTTCGTAATGCCTCTTTTTTTTTAAATTAAAACACTAATCCCATGGTTTTTTTTTTGTAATATCTCCTATTTTTCTTTTAAAACTCTAATGGCATGTGTTTCTTTTCGAAATGTCTATTATTTTTAAATTAAAACACTAATCCTATGTGCTTTTGCAATGTCTATTATCTTTCAATCAAAACCTTAATACTATGTTTTCTTTTCTTCATGTCTTGTATTTATCGGTTTTGAATGAAACCCTAACCCCATATCCTTTGTTTTCTTTTCGGAATGTCTCATTTTCTTGAATAAAAAACCTAATTATATCTTATGTTTTGGGAATGTCTACTAATTTATAATCAATACCACAATCAAATGTTTTCTTTTTGTAATGTCTTATATATTTCAACCAAAACCCTAATCCTATGTTTTATTTTCAGAATGCCTCTTATTTTTTAATCAAAACCATAATCTTATGTTTTCTCTTAGGAATGTTTGCCATTTTTGAATGAAATCAATAATCGTATGTTTTCTTTTTGTAATGTACAATATTTTCTAATTAAAACCCTAATCTTAATTTTTTTTTGGAATGCCTCCTATTTTTAGTCAATACCTATACTTATGTTTTCTTTCTGGAATGTTTATTATTTTGAATCAAAACAATAATCATATGTTTTCTTTTCATAATGTCTCATATTTCTAATCAAAACCTTAATCATATGCTTTCTGTTCTGAATGTCTCCTAAATTTGAATGAAAACCCTAATCCTATGTTTTCTTTGGGGGATGTTTGCTATTTTTCAATCAAAACCCTAATACCATGTTTTATTTTGGAAATGCCACCTATTTCTTTTGTTTTTAATTAAAACCCTAACCCTATATTTTATTATAGTAATGTCCCCTATTTTTCAATCGAAACCCTAATCCTAAGTTTTCTTATCCAAATGTTTCATATTTTTTAATCAACCCCCTAATACTATATTTTCTTTTTAGAATGTCTACTATTTTTTAATATAAAACCTAATCTTATGTTTTCTTGTAGTAATGTCACATTTTTTTTAAAAAAAATTGTAATCCAATGTTTACTTTTCAGATTGCCTATTATATTTGAATCAAAACCTTAATTTCTATATTTTCTTTTCAAAATGTCTCAAATCTTTAAATCAAAACCCGAATCCTATGATTTCTTTTTTCAATGTCTCCTATTTATAAGGTTTAATTCAAAACCCTAACATATGTATTCTTTTCATAATATCTCCTATTTTTCAATAAAAAAAACTAATCCTTTCTTTTCTCTTCAGAATGTCTTCTATTTTTGAATCAAAACCCTAATCCTATGTTTTCTTTTGTGAAAGTCTAATTTTCTTTTATTCAAAACCCTAATCCTATATTTTCTTCTGGGAATCTCTGCTACTTTTTAATTAAAACCCTAATCATAAGTTTTCTTTTCATAATTCTTCCTATTTTCGAATATAAATTCCGAAAATATTTTTTCTTTTCGGAATACCTCCTATTTTTTCAATCAAAACCCTAATCTTATGTTTACTATCTTTTAATCAAAATGCTAATCGCATGTTTTTTTCTTTTTGAAATGCCTTATATTTTTCATTGAAAATCCTAACCATATGTTTTCTTTACTGAATGTGTCCTATTTTTCAGTTTTGAATCAAAACTCTAATCCTTCATTTTCTTTTTGAAATGTCTCATTTATTTTAATCAAAACCTTTATCCTATCTTTTGTTTTGAAAATCTCTACTTATTTTCAATCAAAACCCTAATCTTATGTTTTTTTGGGAATGTCTGTTATTTTTTAATCAAAACAATAATCCTACGCTTTCTTTTCATAATGTATCATATTTTTAAATCAAAACCCTAATCCCAAGTTTATTTTTGGAGTGGGTTCTATTTTTGAAACAAAACCCTAATCATATGTTTTATTTTGATTAGGGTTTTGATTAAAAAAATAACAAACATTCCGAAAAGTAAACATAGTATTAGGATGGGAACACTACCATTTTTGCAATCAAAATAGGAGACATTACTATAAGAAAACATATTATTATTGTTTTGATTAAAAACCAAAAAATAAGGGGCATTTTTTAAAGAAAACATAGGATCAGGGTTTTGATTAAAAAATAGCAGATAATGCCAAAAGAAAATATAGGATTCGGATAGGTGACACTACTATTTTGCAATCAAAATATGGGACATTATTATAAGGAAACATAGGATTAGTGTTTTGATTAAAAACACAAAAATAGGGCCATGTATAAAAGAAAACATAGAATTAGGGTTTTGATTGAAAAATAGCAGACATTTTGAAAATAAAACATAGGATTAGAGTTTTGATTCAAAAATAGAAGCCACTAAAAAAAACCTGGGATTAGGGTTCTGACTGAAAATTTTGAGACATTACAAAAGGAAAACATAGGATTATTGTTTTGATTCAAAAGTAACAGACATTCACAAAAGAAAACTTGAGAATTGGGTTTTGATTAAAAATTACCAGAGATTTTCAAAACAAAAGATATGATTAAGGTTTTGATTAAAAAAAATGTGACATTCCGAAAAGAAAACAAAAGATTAGGGTTTTTATTGAAAACTTAAAAGTATGACAAATTCTGAAAAGAAAACATAGAATTAGAGTTTTGGTTGAAAAATATTATACATTACTATGATAAAACATAGGAATAGTGTTTTGATTCAAAAATAGTAGACATTCAAAAAAAAAATATTGGAGTAGGTTTTTGCTGAAAAAATATGAGACCTTTGAAAAAGAAAATATAGGTTAAGGTTCTGATTCGAATATAGTAGGCATTCCGAAAAGAAAACATCGGATTAGGGTCTTGATTGAAAAATATGACACATTAGTATAAGAAATCATAGCATTAGGGTTTCGAACGAAAAATAGGAGGCATTACTATAAAAAAACTTAGGATTAGGGTTTGATACAAAATTAGTAATGTTTCTTATCTTAATCTTATTATTTTTAGTCAAAATCGTAATAGGAGGCATTCTAAAAAAGAAAACAAAGGATTAGAGTTTTGAATGAAAAATAGGAGACATTCCTAAAGTAAAATATTGATGTGTTCTCCGCAAGTGCACAGGTCGCACACAAGTAATACAGTGGTACCCCGTGAGGGGTCCCACTGTTAAACCATAGGGACTGGACTCAAAGTAGTAATTGATCTTCTAATCTCTAACCGATCAATGATGGTTGGTAGAAGGGTTACAACTAGATCCTAAATGGCGAAAGATGACGGGTAAGGGTTGGAATGGAACTAGGTGAGATTCATAGAGATAAAGTAGTGCCCTGGACTAATCCCATGGAGAAACATGCCGCGGACTTGCTCGTGAATACT
>NC_052485.1:18105227-18234266 GCF_009730915.1 Dioscorea cayenensis subsp. rotundata | reverse complement strand
CTTGCTTTTTACTTAATAGTATATGTTAACTAATATTTTGCGCTTTGCAAGTTAGTGAAATTGTTAATTGCCTGGTTGAGGCCAGAAATGAGTTGCAACACAAGTGTGTTCCCTTTCAAATGAATTCTTTTTTTCCCATCCTAGTCTGTTTGGCATATCATGCAATATAACTCCCACAAAGTACTATAAATTTAGTTCCTTCTGTAGATCTGATATAATTTAATAGAGTTTTAAGATGAAAAAGGTGATTGTATGTAAAGCATATAGGTCGTCATTTGATCGCCTTTGCCAACAAGTTTTAGTAATCTATCAGATATTGCTAATTTTGCGTGTGACTACTCATTTTAAACATAAAGTTCAAATAATGCAATACATGTTTGTATCTATAGTTGTATAACTTAGAGGCAGAACATCAAAGATTATAGGAAGCCATCTATAATTTTCTCCAAGAACAACTTAAGCTTTCTCCTGCATATAAGACAGTAAGTTCACCCGTGCACCATTTCTTATGAACCAGGAAGTTCATAACTCTTTTTTTCTCCCTCATTCATGATAGATGCTTGAGACCGAATTTGCTAATATCTCCTTTGAGGAATTACTAGCACAAGACAAGAAAAATTCATTTTGGTAAGTAGTCAATTCTTATTTCATGTACTACTAATTCCTTTGAAAATACCTTCTGGGGATCTAGAAATCGTGTTCTCCAGTGAGAGCACCGGGGTGTAGTCCCGGCAGTGGTGTAGTCTCGGAAGTGGAACGAGATAAAATCTGAGCTCTCTCTCTTTTTTCCTGCAGCTATTGGATCTTCTTCGAGGGTTTGGATATATTTGGCATGGAGGGACAGAGGGTTGCGAATTAAGGCATTGCATTGCTGCTGCTTCATCGGGAATTGTTTCTCTCTCAATCAATTGTGTGGCAATTCCAATAAGAATTTTGAGATGACTCCTGGTATTCTACAACCTCTCTCTCTCTGTCTTTCTCTGAATTCTCTAATTGTAAAATGCTGTATTGTTCTATGATGTTAGTATGGATGCTTGTTTAATTGATCAATTGCACGATTGATTTATTCACAAGAAATGCAATGTTCAATAATGCCAATTCATCTTCTTTTTGTCACTCTTCATTGATGTTGATCCTTTGTGCGTTCTGAATCTAAATCCCTTGCTCAATGAATTACTCATGCTTGTGTGATTGGATGGATTTGGTTAATAATTCATTTGAAATCACATGTAGAGTTAATATTAAAATTTATAATGCATGTTTTTTCATTGGTATGATGTAATGGGATGCTTGAGAATTAGTAACATTTGCCCCCTCAACCCAATTCACAATTATAACAGCAGAGAGTATATCCTTTTTCCATGATCTGATGTGATAGCAAAAGCTTATATTAATTATCCTAAATTTTCTCTAACTGTTTCGGGTTCTTTTAGTTAAAGTTGAAAAACCTGTCAAAGCTCTACCTTCTCCTTCTCTGCCTGCCAATGTTCAGATAGACACTTCTGAGGTAAAACCACTGTCAACATGCCGGCATCTTCCAAAGGTGTGGAAAAGCTAAAGCTGGTTAATGGTGATGAGGATGTCCATACATTCAACTACAATGAATTGAGACTAGCCACAAAGAATTTTAGGCCAAATCTGATTCTTGGAGAGGGTGGCCTTTGGGGTTGTTTATAAGGGTGTTATTGATGACAATGTCAAGCCAAGTTTCAAGTCCACTGGAGTTGTGGTTGAAGTGCTTGATCTGGAGGGCTTCCAGGGAGATAGAGAATGGCTGGTAAGCTTCTATTTCTCTGGCTTTAGTACATTTTATGAGCCACATTTCTAGCTATTGATTTGCTTTTGTTTAATTATTGTATGTATTTTATTTCTAGTGTTTACTGAGTATGATGTGAAGATGTTCTGTGAATTAAAAATTGATGAATGAACACTTGAAGTTGTGAGGTTACTTCTTATATCATGCTCCTTTGGATGAATGACGATATGGCCAAATTTTTTCTTAGCTTGAGGGTAAATATGTAAAGGACTACATGTTATCTTCTCCTTATGTAGTTAGAATTCCAGTATCCTTTTTGGAAGCTCAACAAACGTTGGTCCTGTTGGAATGAAGTGGGAAGTGTAGCCAATATAGTTTATTTTTGCAGTCTAGAACACTAGTTGATTACTGCTTCTTGTTATAAAATTTGTCATTACTTTGAATCAATAACCATAGAGGGAGCAATGTCCGAGTGCCTCACTTTCTATCGATTGGCTTTTGTCTCATTTTATCTTGCCTTTCTTTCTTATTTTCTTTAGTCTCATTCACATTGATTTTATCCACACCATTACTGCTTCATCTTCACTTAGTTAAGTAGCAATCATTGTGTTTCTATTCACTATTCCCTATGGATACGATAACCCACTCATTAGGGATTTATTACTTCGACAAACCCATGAATTTTGCACTTTGCCATTTGGCTATTCATTGTTTATTCTATTTCACACTTTCTTATTCTATCATTGTTCTGATTTGTTTTTCTTTCTTTTATAGCAGCTCTAGGTTATGACTTGAGGGAACCCTTTAACATTGGTTGAAGGAGATCTTGAACTTGAACGAACACTTCGTAGAAGGGGTAAAGAACATATACAAAAACAGTCTAATCAAGCTGAGATAGAAGGTGAAGGGTCAGATAATATGGCAGAATAGAATGAGTAGTAGAGGACACTCTTAGCTTATGCCAGACCCTCAGTTTTGGGCACATAGTCTAGTATTGTGAGGCCACCGATTACGGCTCAGAATTTTGAGCTAAAACTGGCATTCATCTACATGTTACAACTGATAAGTGCTTGTGTATTAGTAATACGAAGTATTCTTTTCTTGTGTTGAGCATTACTTTTATCAGGTATTAGCGCTAATACATGTGTATTTGTGTTACTTTGATACATGTAGTGTTTTGGAGCCAAATATATAAGAAAGAAGCCAATGTAGATCGTGAATGTACTATTTGATGAAATCTTGGAAGGAACAAATGCGAAAACACAAGTTGGGCTCAAAGATACGAGAATATGTGCCAACCTCCATGTATTCAAGAAATTACAATGAGTTGGAGGGGCACGAAGGCAGTCACATTTGTGTATCCCGACTTGTGCAATGATATCAAGATCTTCACCAATGAGGCCTTTTATTGAAGACGCAACGTGATCTACAACATAAATGTGTACCCATTTATGTTGGCTCGATGAAAAATGTGAATCAGGAGTGATTTTGGTAGGGTGCTGAAGCAGGTTACTATAGCAAATCACTGTAGCAGTTACTATTTATAGCCCGCAGAAAAACAAAATTCCAGAGAATCCACACTCCCATGTGGAATTTTCATAGGGGCGTGTGGAAAATCAAAAGGGCCTTGTGGATGCCCGATTCCAGCCTATTTAAAGCCGTGATTTTCAGCCCGATTTCTAGCATCCTTCTTTCCATCTTTTTTCCAACTCTTGAGAGTCTTGCGGATAGGGTTTAGAGAGGTATTAACAAGGCTTTTGGAGTGGTTTTACGGCTTCAACACCGTGTTTCTCTTGGAAGAGAGCTATTGGGGGAGCTTTTCTCGGCACTGATCCAGTGAGGTGTGTCCTAGGCTTGACGAGGGGACCTTTGGAGAGGACAAGGCTACTCCACAAGACCATCGACATGACTAATGAGGGGGTTTTCCTATGGATTACTTGTTTTTCTTTCAATTTTACTATTAAATGTATCTTGCTCCATAGACAGCTAAACCCCTAGTAGGTACTTGGATTTGTGAACCCTAGGATGTATTTGTTTCATTAACCTTGTATTATGCTTTCCTTAATTGATGTTTTAGTTGGGTTCCAATCTTGAATGCTTGTTGAATGATTTCTCCCTTAGAGTGACACTAGGGTTGAGAGTTCACATTGGTAATCCTTGTGAGTGAGTGACACACCACAAGGGTTAGACAAATCTAGATTGGAGAGGGTCAAGAGGGTGAGTCAAGAGGTAGCAGAGCGTCCCCTTTCCCCTCTGGTGTGATTTATCCTACCTCTATTTCCTAGAGTTCTTTGCGGTCATAATAGAGTGAAGTACTAAGAGAGGAACTCCGCTGGGGCTTAGTTGCGCGAGCAATAGAGTGAAGCGTTGAAGTAATCTTTAGTATCTGGGGTTTAATTGTGATGAGGGGCCTATCGCCTGGACCAAAGGGTTAGGTCTACATATAAGAATAGGGTTTATCAGTTGGAATCCCTAGAGCATCTTGCAACTTTGCACAGTGTGAGGTGTTGAGACTGATCGATTTCTCCTCCGGGGCATAGTGTAGAGTTAGTTACGGTTGACCTTAGGTTTGGGACCATGTATTTTAGGATGCCCACGACTCATTAAGCATTAGTTTGGAAGCATAATAGTTGGTTTTGTACTTCAAGCGATAATCCTAGGCGAAACAATATCCGAGTACCCCACTTCATATTGATTGCCTTTCCTCTCACTTATTTGTGCCTCTCTTTCTTATTTCTTTTATTTTTGTCTACGTTACATCTTATCAACACAATCATTGTTTTATCTTCGCTTGGTTAAGTAGAAATCTTGGTGTTTTTATTCCCTACTCACTGTGGATACGATACCCATTCACCTGGGATTTATTACTTCAACAAGCCCGTGCACTTGCGGGTCACATGCAAAGGGTGTGTTAAGTTTTTGGTGTCGTTGCCGGGGGAGTAGGTGTTTAGAGATACTTTCCACTTTGCTATCTTAGCTATTCATTCATTCATTTTATTTCAAATCTCCTTATTCTATCATCGTTCTAATTTTTTTTCTTTCTTTTGGTGCACCTCCAGGTTATGACCCGAGGGAACCCTTCGATATTCATTGACAGTGATCCTGAACTTGAACGTACACTTCGAAGAAGGGTTAAAGAACCTGTGCAAGAACCGTTCAATCAAGCTGAAATAGAAGTTGAAGGGTCGGACAATATGGCAAAGCAGAATGAACAACAGAGAACACTTTCCGATTATGCCAGATTCTCAGTTTTGGGCACATAATCTAGTATTGTGCGACCCCCGATTACAGCTCCAAATTTTGAGCTAAAGCTGGCATTTATCCAAATAATTCAGCAGTCAGCTCAGTTCATTGGTTTGACCGATGAGGATCCAAACAATCACATTGAAAACTTCTTGGAAGTTTGTGACATGCTAAATATCAACGGAGTTTCGAATGATGCTATTAGATTGATAGCTGTCCCATTCTCTCTCAAAGGAAGAGCCAAGCAGTGGCTATATTCCTTACCAAAAGCATCCGTTACGACTTGGAATGAGATGGTTGAAGCTTTCCTTGCAAGATACTTCCCTCCGGGAAAGTCGGCAAAGCTTAGTAATGAGATATCGTCGTTTGTTTAGATGGAGCTTGAATCTTTGTTTGAGATGTGGGAGTGATTTCCCGAATAGATAATCATTTAAACCTTTTACAACGGGTTGAATCCAAGTACAAGAAAACTTCTAGATGCCGCCGCAAAAGTTACATTGGGGAGCAAGACCCTTTGATGAAGCTCGACAGCTGGTAGAAGAAATGGCCATGAATAGCTACCAATAAAATGCAAGGGAAAGGAAGAAAGTGGCCGGACTCCATGAGATCGATGCTATTACATCTTTGGAAGCCCAAGTAGAGGCATTGAGCAAGAAATTGGATACATTGACTTCTTCGAGGGTGGTTGCTATCACGAGTTATGATGGTTGTAGGGGTTCACATATACCGTCTGATTGTCCTATTTCGATTGCTACTTCAGCCCCGACCGAACAAGTAGACTTTGTCGGCAATTCGGGAAGAGTATAAGGCAATCCTTATAGCAACACCTACAACCAAGTGTGGATCTCATGGAGTAACCAAGGACAGCAAAAGACCATAGCACCATCGGGTTTTCAACAACAACGAGGCCCAAACCTGGAGAATAGAGTTTCAGGCTTGGAGACCCAGATGACCAACTTAGAGAAAGCCTTGACCAGATTTGTGCAATCATCGGATACGCGGTTTCAATTGATCAAGGCTACACTTCACAACCACACCGCTTCATTGCACAATTTAGAGAATTAAGTGGGGGCAAATTACGAAGTCTCTATCTGAGAGACCACAAGGAAGCTTGCCGAGAAATACCAAGACCAATTCATGAGAACATGTAAAGGAGATCACTTTGAGAAGTGGTCGTGAGGTTGAGGGTAGACTTCTAAGTGAGAAGACCAATGTTGAAGCACCCGAGGTCGTGGAGGTTAAGAAAAGAGTAAACAAGGAGAAGAAGGTGGCACCCACACCTTATAAGCCAAGAATCCCTTATCCTTTAAGATTGAAAAACGACCAAAATGATGAACAATACAAGAAGTTCTTGGGTCTATTCAAGCAATTGCACATCAATATTCCTTTTGTGGAGGTGTTGTCTCAAATGCTTCTGTATGCTAAGTTCTTGAAAGATCTTTTGACCAACAAGAGGAAGTTGGAAGAGAGTGCATCGGTGATCCTAGATACCTCTTGTTCAGTGATTTTACAAAAGAATATGCCAAACAAGAAGAAAGACCCCGGAAGCTTCATCATCCCGTGCAACATTGGCAATTTGGGTAAAGAAATGACATTGGCGAATTTAGGGGCTAGTATCAACGTCATGCCATTTTCTTTCTTTCAGAAGCTAGGCTTAGGAGAACCTAGGACCACTCAGATAACATTACAATTGGCAGACCGAACGGTGAGACATCCGAGGGGCATCATTGTAGATGTGCTTGTTAAAGTTGACAAGTATATATTTTCTGTAGACTTCTTAGTGTTGGACGTGGATGAGGATACGGATGTTCCTTTGATACTTGGGAGGCCATTCTTACGCACTTCCAAGGCACTGATCGACATAGATGGTGGGGAATTGACACTAAGGGTGGGCGACGATAAGTTGACCTATCGCCTCATGCGACATTCTCTTGACTTTAATAATGCTCTCTACTTTCTTGAAACTACTAATGAACTAACCGATGAATATGTGCAAAAAATGTTGAATCTGGACCCGTACGAGGGGTTGTAGACCAAGAAGTGAAGGAGGAAGAAGTAATGATACTTGGTTTAGAGGAGAAAGAAGAAAGGAGAAAGTACATCTACCCCGAGGATTGTGAAGAAGGTGCTCCGGAAGATGAAGCGAGGAAGGAGACGCCACAAGAAATGCCCCAAGTCTGTTGGGGATGCACAAGAATGGAACAAGGGTGACAGACCCTCATGTGGTAATAAGCTCGACAACTCTCCCTCTACCTTCAAAAGACTATCTTCATCGTGCTTCCAAGTCATGGGTAAGAAGAAAACTTTCATCTATGAGCCCCCCGTGAGGTAAGACAAGGTACGTCAAGCTAAGTGACGTTAAACAAGCGATTCTTGGGAGGCAACCCAAGTCTTTATTTTTTTTTCCTAGTTTTTAGTTAGTTTTTGCATGAATAAGGCTTTGAGTGTTGGTTTCTAGATCTTTTTGATGCTTTTGTTATGCTTTTCTTGTGGATTATTTGGTGTTTTCTTGTGCTTAAAATGTGTATGGCAAAATTATTGGTCGTTTGAGCGAGTTTTTCGTATTTTTCCCTGGTATATTTTGCATGATAGGACGGGCTCTAAGTGTATTTACATATTCAGGGATTTTCTGCAGAGCCTGCAATTCTTTCTAAGTCATCCAGAGAAAACACACTGCCGTGTAAAATTTCCACATGGTTGTAGGTCTCTACTAAGAGCTCATCCCTAAAGGACACAGGGGCGTGGACTCACCCCTGTGAACGACCTTGTGATGGTTACACACCCGTGGGTAATTTCCACATAGGCGTGTGTATTCCTGTAGAGACTTAGAGATTTTTTTCCCTAGAAGACACAGGGGCACGGACTCGCCCCTGTAGATGATCCTTTGACAAACACTCGGGCGTGGGTAATTTCCACACGCTCGTGTGGATCTCTGCAGAAGAGCTCTCCTCCATCCCGAGAAGGTCCACGCACGTGTGGAATTTCTTCACGGGCGTACGTTATACTTAGAGAGTTTTCTCGGTTCGATAGAGAAGCCACAGGGGCGTGCGTCTGTCCCTATGGATCGGGCACACAGGCGTGGGAAATTTCCACACGTCAGTGTGGGTGTGTTTAGAAGCATTGAGTTATTTTCCCGAGAGCACACAGGAGTGTGTGTCGACTCCTGTGGGTCTCTCCTATGGCGTCACACAGGCGTGGGTAATTTCTACACGCCCGTGTGAATGTACAGAAACGCAAGAGCCGTGGGTTTCCTTTAAAATATTTTTTGGTTTTCTTCATTCTTGCACCCCCATTCACTCAGAAAACATTCTCCATTACTCTCCTGATCTCACACCATTGATTCAGAGGAGTTTTACTCGACTTTCCGGCCAATTTCCAAAGTTTTCATCTTGAGCTTGTCGGTAAACCCTCATTTCTTATTTTTTCGCCACACTTGATTTTAATCGATTAAAAAGATGAATGTTGCTTTGTTTCTATGTTTATATGGTTTGTGCATGCTTAGAACGAAGTTAGAAACAATATTAAGGTGTATTTTTGGTTTTGTGATGCGCAGCCATGCGGTTTTCACGGCCCGTGGATCTACACCGGCGTGGATTTCTACAGTATTATTTTGTCAGTTTCTTTGATTAATTCTTTTTCAATTTGTGTAGATGTGATACCCTAGTTGAAGAAGCAAACTGACAAGCGCCCGCGTGAGCCATCCCCTGAGCCAGTGAACATGGGATTCACTGTCCCTAAGCACCAGGTCCGATTTGAAAGGTTATCAAAGCTTAGGTTCGGACAATCTCACTTCCTTGACACGAACATATTGCGGGAGATAGAGCAAGGAGACGAGTTTGCTGATGAGGTTGAAGATCTCATCTTAGTAGGAGGTTGGAGGCAGTTATTGTTGATTAGAGAGCCTGCCATCCGTATTCTTACACTTGTGGTGCTGTCATCATTCGAGTTTGACCGATCTTATGCTAGATTTGACGGTGTCGATACTATACATTTTAGAGCACTCAGACATCACTACATCATGAGCGTGACACAATTTTTGACCTGCCTGGGATTATATGAGGAGACATTCACCGACATTGAGGAGTATGATCGACTACCGACAGACTATCCAGGTAGCTAGACTCCTTAGAGGGCATACAACACTCTGTGTGGCAAAGGGCAATACGAGCCTGGAGTGTCCAAGGTCACGTGCCTTTCCCGACCGGCCTACTGTTATCTGCATGCCATCTTGAGCCGGTAGGTGAACAGCCGTGGTGATAGCATGGGAGTGCTGAGTCGGTAGGAATTATTATATTTGTATTCGATGGTGTAGCAACAGCCGCTTCATTTGGGACATATTTTAGTTGAGTACTTGCGTCACCAGGGCCAGTATGCCAGAGTGGGTGTCATTTTCTCAGGCTTGTACATAACCAGACTCGTCCTGGGCATAGGTCTGCTGGACTCCATTCGTGGAGCTGAGAAGACGACCATCCTTTCACCGTTAGGCCTGGATACACTGAGATGGATGGGATTGGTATGCAAATATAGTCCTGGTGTGTATATATTGGCTACACTTGCTCCAGAGGTAGTAGAGGGAGGAGATGATGCTATAGAGGGTCCTCAGCTGGTCCCTAGCCCCAGCCCACGCAGATGGATACAGATGTACCTACCCCAGCATAGGAGCCACCTCCGATGTGCATTTTCTCTCCATCTCGAGCCCATGATTGTTTTGAGAGGCTTGAAAATGCTGTGGAGGTGCTCCAGAGTGATTTGGCTGAGGTTCTTAGAGGTGATATCCCGTCTCGACATTGTACAATAGTTATTAGAGAGAGATGAGATGTCACCATTCGTTATGAGACCTTGGACCCCTCAAGCATCTCCAGCACCACCATCACTCGTCCCAACACAATTTGATCCACCAGCATAATCTTCTTCACCGATAGCAGTAGCAGTAGTAGAGATGACAACAGATGACACCGACGCTTGATACGTCATTTCTTTTATTTCTTTTATATTTTTCGTATTTTATTTTAGTATTTCTATTTTGGACATGTACACTCAGAAAGGATTCTCCTTCTGAGTTTATCTTTTATTTTGTCTCGAGTTATATTCCATTGCTCTATCTTTTATATACTCTAGTTGTTTTTGTTTATTGAGCTTCACTGAATCCCCTTGTGTATGCGTGCAAATGGTCTTGTCATTATGGGAATTGAGAACTAGTCATGGACACGACCAAGGTGTTTTACACTTGGCTGTGTGCTTCACAACCCGTTAGAACTTCACTTCCAAGGATTTAACTCCATCAAATGCAACGCTAGGAGTCAGGGGAGTATTGTTTCGATTGCCACTTCCACATATATTCTTGATTGTTTTACTTGTTAATGAGCTTGCATGTGTACATTGAGGGCAATGTAGAACTTAAGTGTGGGGAGGAGTTACATTGCGCATGTCCTTTACATAAGTTTTAACTGAACATACATGCTCACGTAGCCAATGGCGGTTCACCTTAGTTGCAACTATTGTATTCTTGAGTTTAGGTGAATTTTTAACAATGAATGTTTTAATGCTCTAGTTTTTACCTAAATTTCTAGGAATTTTTGCCCGATTGACACTTGTTGCACATCTCGCTGATTAAACTCTTTTGGAAACTCAAGTTCGATGTTTAAGGGACTAATTAGTTTTGTTTCTTGTTTTGTTATTGAAAAAAATGGAAAAAGAGAAAAAAATTGTATTTGTTTGTGTGCATTGGGGGTGGAAAGAGCTACGACCTATGAAGTATGAAGCTACTCTCATAAGTCGGATACTAGTTTTGCCCTAATGAGAGAAAGAGCTATCTCATGGGATGAGTGAAAGCTACTACCCCAGTAGAAAGAGCTACCACCTCAAAAGTATGAAAGTCACCTTAGCGGCCGCTTTGGAAAGGGCTATCTTAGAGGATGTGTGAAGCTACTACCATTCCTTTATTTGTTGTGTTTTGTAGATAAATAAGTCCCTTATTACTTAGAACTTTGAGGAGTATACTTTGGGTTTAATTGAGTGAGTTTACACATACTTACACGATTTTGTGTTTGTCCTTTTTGATTCAAGTTTTTAGCTAGAGCATTGATTTTTTGTATTTAGTGTTGAAATTTCCATTACTTATAAAATGCTCTTCTTGCATGCTTTGGTGAACCTAAGGCCAAGCACTTTCAATATTTCCTTCTTCTATGTTTTAATTTTTATTTCTGCTTGAGAACAAGTAAAAGCTTAAGTGTGGGGGAGTTTGATAAGTGCTTGTGTATTAGTAATACGAAGTATTCTTTTCTTGCGTTGAGCATTACTTTTATCAGATTTTAGTACTAATACATGTGTATTTGTGTTACTTTAGTGCATGTAGGGTTGTGGAGCCAAATATGTAAGAAAGAAGCTAATGTAAATCGTGAATGCACTATTTGATGAAATCTTGGAAGGAACAAATGCGAAGACACAAGTTGGGCTCAAAGATACTAGAATGTGTGCCAACCTCCATGTATTCAAGAAATTACAATGAGTTGGAGGGGCACGAAGGCAATCATATTTGCGTATCCCGACTTGTGCAATGATATCAAGATCTTCACCAATGAGGTATTTTATTGAAGAAGCGATGTGATCTACAGCATAAACGTGTGTCCGTTTATGTTGCCTCGATGAAAAGTGTGAATCGGGAGTGGTTTTGACTGGGTGCTGTAGCAGGTTACTATAGCAAATTACTGTAGAAATTACTGTAGTTAGTATTCATAGCCCGCAGAAAATCAGAATCCAGAGAATCCAGAGAATCCACACGCCCGTATGAAATTTCCATAAGGGCGTGTGAAAATTCCACAGGGGCGTGTGGAAAATCCACAGGGCCGTGTGGATGCCCGATTCCAGCCTAGTTAAAGCCGCGATTTAACCCGATTTCAACATCCTTCTTTCCATGTTTTCTCCAACTCTTGAGAGGCTTGCAGCTAGGGTTTAGAAAGCTAATGGCAAAGCTTTTGGAGTGGTTCTACGGCTTCGACACCACGTTTCTCTTGGAAGATTGCTATTGGGGGAGCTTTCGACGGCACCGATCTAGTGAGGTGTGCCCTATGATTGACAAGGGGACATTTGGAAAGGATGGGGCTACTCCACAAGACCATTAACACGACTATCGATGGGGTTTTCCTATGGATTACTTGTTTTTACTTTCGATTTTACTATTAATTGTATCTTGCTCCATGGAGAGCTAAACCCCTAGTGGGTACTTGGATTTATGAACCACAGGATGTATTTGTTTCATTAACCTTTTATTATGCTTTTCTTAATTGATGTTTTAATTGAGTTCCAATATTGAATGCTTGTTGAATGATTTCTCCCTTAGGGTGACACTAGGGTTGAGAGTTCAGATTGGTAATCCTTGTGAGTGAGTGACACACCACGAGGGTTAGACAAAGCTAGATTAGAGAGGGTCGATAGAGTGAGTCGAGAGGTAGTGGAGCATCCCCTTTTCCTCTCCGGTGTGATTTTTCCTATCTCCATTTTCTAGAGTTCTTTGCGGTCACAATAGAGTGAAGTACTAAGAGAGGAACTCCGTTGGGGCTTAGTTGCGCGAGCAACAAAGTGTAGCGTTGAAGTAATCCTTAGTATCTGGGGCTTAATTGTGACTAGGGGCCTTTCGCCTGGACCAAAGGGTTAGGTCTACATATAGGAATAGGGTTTATCACTTGGAATCCCTAGAGCATCTTGCAACTTTACACAGTGTGAGGTGTTGAGACTGATTGATTTCTCCACCTGGGCATAGTATAGAGTTAGTCACGGTTGACCTTGGGTTTGGGATTGTGTATCTTAGGATGTGCACGACTCGTTTAGCATTAGTTAGGAAGCATAATAGTTGGTTTTGTACTTGAAGCGATAATCCTAGGTGGAACAATATCCGTGTACCCCACTTCATATCGATTGCCTTTCCTCTCACTTATTTGTGCCTCTCTTTCTTATTTCTTTTATTTTTGTCTACATTACATCTTATCAACACAATCATTGTTTCATCTTCGCTTGGTTAAGTAGCAATCTTGGTGTTTTTATTCCCTACTCCCTGTAGATACGATACCCACTCACTTGGGATTTATTTTTTTGACAAACCCATATACTTGCGGGTCACACGCAAGGGGTGTGTTAACAGGCGTCCGTACAGTTTAATGGTTTGGCGGATGAGGATCCAAACAGCCACATAGAGAACTTCTTAGAAGTGTGCGACATGCTCAAGATCAATGGTGTTACGGATGATGCCATCAAGTTGAGAGCCCTCCCATTTTTCTTGAATGGGAGAGCAAAGCAATGGCTACATTCATTACCTAGAGCATCGATTACTACATAGGAGGAGATGGTAGAAGCCTTTCTTGCCCGATATTTCCCTCCCGAAAAATCTGCAAAGCTTAGGAATGAAATATCCCCCTTCGTGCAAACTGAATTAGAGTCTCTATTTGAGACATGGGAGAGGTTCAAGGAGCTCCTGCAGAAATATCCTCAACATGGGGTTCCCGAGTGGATGATTTTTCAGACTTTTTACAACAGGTTGATCCCTAGCACAAGGCAGTTACTTGATGCAGCAGTAGGAGGTACCTTAGGTAGCAAGACCCCCGGAGAAGTACAATAACTGATTGAAGAAATGAGTATGAATAGCTACCAATGGAATGCAAGAGAGAAGAAGAAAGTGACGAATTGTAACGGATGTGGAGGAGACCATGCTTCATCCAATTGCCTGATAGGTATTGGTGGTGCATCCTCCTTGGAACATGTTGATTTTGTAGGTAATGTGATGAGGGGCTAAGGAAATCCATATAGCAATACCTACAATCCGGGTTGGAGGAGCCATCCGAACTTGTCTTGGAATAATCAAGGGCAACAAAAGGCCACGGCACCACCGGGTTTCCAACAACAACAACAAGCCCCGAACATGGAGAATCATGTTTCAGGCTTAGAGACCTGGATGACTGATGTAGAGAAGGCTTTGACTAGATTTGTTCAATGCTAATTTAGTTATTGCATGCTTAGAATAAGTTTAGAGGGGTTTTACTCGAGTTTTCCGACTGATTTTCAAAATTTTCAACTTCATCTTATCGGTAAATCCTCATTCTCTCTTTTCTTCACCATTACTTGATTTTGGTCGATTAAATTGGTGAATGTGTTTTGTTTCTGTTCTAATTTGGTTATTGCATGCTTAGAATAAGTTTAGAAATGATATTGAGTTGTATCTTTGGATTTTGAGCACAATAGTCGTACGGCTTTCACGTCGCGTGGATCCACACGGGCGTGTGGAATTTCCACACGACCGTGTGGATATCTACATTATTATTATTATTATTTTGAGTGGATTTGATCATTTTCTTTTGAATACTTGCAGGTATGACCCCAAGGACGAAGAAGAAAGCCAGAGAGCACCCCCGAGAGTCCTCACCTGAGCCAGAGCACGTAGATTTCTCGATTCCCGAGCATCAAGCTCGCTTTGAGCGGTTAGCTAAACTCAAGTTTGGACAGTCTAGATTTCCAGACTTGAGTGCATTGAGAGAGATTTAGTGGGGAGATGAGATGGCAAATGAAATTGAGGAGGTACTGGCCGTGGGTAGCTAGAGGAGGTTATTATCGATTAGGGAGCCATCTATCAGTGCCCTGACATTAGAGGTTATGTCGTCGTTTGAGTTTGACCGATCATATAATAGATTTTATAGTGCTGACGTGATACAGTTCAGAGTATTTGGACATCATTATACTATGAGCATCACACAGTTTTTTATCCGGTTGGGACTATACGATGAGACTTTTACCGACACTGAGGAGTATAAGCGACTTCCGTCGGATTATCCTGGTAGTCTGAATCCTCAGAGAGCATATAGCATTTTATGTGGACAGGGCAGTAAGAACCGGGAGTGTTTAAGGCCACATGTCTGTCCCGGCCGAGCTACAGAGACATACATGCTGTTCTCAGCAGATCAGTGAGCGGGCGAGGCGACAGCACATGTGTTTTGAGTTGGCAGGAGCTACTTTATCTATATTCATGGTGCAGAGTGAGCCAATTCATCGGGGGTATATCGTAACCGATTATCTTGGTCATCAGGGCCAGTATGCTAGAGTCGTTGTTATATTCTCAGGTCCCTACATCACCAGACTCATCATGGGGATGTGTTTATTAGACACTATCAAGGGGGCCAAGAAGGCCATTGTACCGACTCCACTTGTCATAGACACTATAAGATTGATGGGGATGTTTTGGAGATATAGACCAGGAGTTTATATGATGATCATGCCCCTATCTGCGACAGCAAAGGCCGAGGGAGTGGCAGCAGAGGGGTCACAGCCGGCGTTAGAGCCGCAGCAGTAGCCAGGGCAGACAAAGGTACCTCCCACAGCACAGGAGGCACCTCTAGTGCGCATCTCTTTTCCATCTCAAGTCCATGATCGCTTTGAGAGGCTTAAGAGTGTGGTGGGAGTGCTACAGGCAGACTTGGTTGAGGTTCACGTGACGCAGGCCGTAAACCACATGGAGGTCATGGCGTGCATCGATATCTTACAGCAGATCCTTAAGCGAGAAGCGACATCTTCCTTCGTTATGAGGCCCTGTACACCTCAGGCACCTCCAACATCATCATCGCCAGATCCACCGGCACCATTTGACTTAGCACTAACAACAGCAGTGCCGACCTCGGACGACACCGATGCTTAATGCGTTCTTCTTTTAGTTGTTGTTATATTTTCATATTTCATTTCTGTATTTTATTTTGGACTTGTATCACTCAGAAAGGATCTTCCTTCTGAGTTTATCTATTATTTTTGTTTCGAGTTGTATTTCTTTGCCTTATCTTTATATACTGGAGTTGTTTTTGTTTTTGTTGAGCTTCACTGAACCCCCTTGTGTATACGTGCAGATGGTCTTGTGAGTATGGAATTTGAGGAACTAGTCATGGACACCGTCTTATGGCCATGTGTGCTCCACAACCCATTGAGACTCAACTCTCAATGCTTATAGCTCTATCAAACGTACCATTTGGAGTTCAGGGGAGTATTGATTTAATTGCCCACTTCCACATATGCTTTTGATTGATTTATATACTATTGTGCTTGCTTGCGTACATTGAGGGCAATGTACATCTTAAGTATGGGGGAGTTCACATTACACATGTTCATTTTATAAGTTTTTACTGAAATACATACTCATGTAGCCAATGGAGGTTCACCTTAGTTTCAATGACTGTATTCTTAAGTTTAAGGGAATTATTAACATCGAATATTCTTATGCTCTAATGTTTTCTTGAATTTCTAGGAATTTTTGCCCGAATGATAATTGTTGCACTACTTGCTCATTAAACCTCTTTGGAAACTCAAGTTCGATGTTTAAGGGACTAGTTAGTGTTGTTTTCTTCTGTTAATTTTGCTAAAAAAAAATAAAAAGAAAAAAACTACTTGTTTTAGTTGTACATTTGGGGTGGAAAGAGCTACCACCTATGAAGTATGAAGCTACTCTCATAAGTCGAATACTAGTTATGCCCTAATGAGAGAAAGAGCTATCTCATGGGATGAGTGCAAGCTATTACCCCGGTAGAAAAAGCTACCACCTCGAAAGTGTAAAAGCTACCATAGCGGCCGCTTTGGAAAGGGCTACCTTAGAGGATGTGTGAAGCTACTACCATCTCTTTATTTTGTATTGTTTTGTAGATAAATAAGTCCCTTTATACCTAGAACTTTGAGGAGTATAAGTTGGGTCGACTTGAGTGAGTTTACACACATTTATACGATTTCGGGTTTGTTGTCCTTTTTAATTCGAGTTTTTAGCTAGAGCAATGATTTTTCGTATTTAATGTTAAAATTTTCCTTACTTGTAGAATGCTTCCCTTGCATGCTTTGGTGAACCTAAGGTCAAGCACTTTCAATATTTCCTTCTTCTATGCTTGAATGTTTTATTTTTGCTTAAGGACAAGCAAAAGCTTAAGTGTTGGGGGGAGGGGGGTGGTTTGATATGTGCTTGTGTACTAAGAATAAAAAGTATTTTTTTCTTATGATGAGCATTACGTTTATCGGATTTTATCGCTAATATGTGTGTTTTTGTGTTCTTTTACGCATATAGGGTTATGGAGCCAAATAGAGAAGAAAGGAGCCAAAGTAGATTGCAAATGCATTATGCTGATGGAATCTTGAAGTAGACACATGAGAAGATGCAAGTTGTGTTCGAAGACATATGAGTGTGTGCCAACCTTCATTATGCTTGATAGAATATGTAAATTGGAGGGGCACAAAAGTAGTCACACTCATGTGTTCTGACTTGTGCAAGGCTAGCAAGATTCCTGTTAAATGTGCTTTTACTTGAAGATGCAACGCGATCTACAACATAGACGTGTGCCCGTTTGTGTTGCCTCGATGAAAACTGTGGATTCGGGAGTATTTTGGCGGAGTATTATAACAATGCACTGAAGTAATTCTCTGTAGAAGTTACTGTTCACAGGCCGTTGAAAAGCCAAGTTCTGCAGATTCACAAGGGCGTGTGGGAATTCCACATGCCCGTGTGGATTCCGGATTTCAGCCCTATATAATGCCGCGATTTAGCCCAATTTTAGAATCCTTCTTTCCATCTTTTCTTCATTTTTTGAGAGGCTTGCGGCTAGGGTTTAGAGGGGTTTTAGCAAAGCTTTTGGAGTGGTTCTACAGCTTCAACACTGCATTTCTCTTGGAAGATAGTTATTGGGGGAGCTTTCGTTAGCACTGATCCGGCGAGGTGTGCCTTAAGCTTGACAAAGGGACTTTTGGAGAGGACGAGGCTACTCCACAAGACCATCAACACGAATACCGAGGGGGTTTCTCTTATGGATTACATGTTTTTACTTTCGATTTCATTATTGATTGTATCTTGCTCCATGGAGAGCTAAACCCCCTAGTGGGTACTTGGACTTGTAAACCCTAGGATGCTATTATTTCATTGACCTTTTATTATGTTTTCCTTAATTCATGTCTTTAATTGAGTTCCAATCTTGAATGCTTGTTGATTGATTTCTCCCTTAGAGTGACACTAGGGTTGAGAGTCTACATTGGTAATCCTTGTGAGTGAGTGACACACCATGAGAGTTAGACAAAGCAAGATTGGAGAGGGTCGAGAGGGTGAGTCGAGAGGTAACAGAGTATCCCCTTTCCCCTCTAGTGTGATTCATCCTACCTCCATTTCCTAGAGTTCTTTGCGGTCATAATAGAGTGAAGTGTTAAGAGATGAACTCCACTGGGACTTAGTTGCGCGAGTAACAGAGTGAAGCGTTGAAGTAATCCTTAGTATATGGGGCTTAATCGTGACTAGGGGTCTTTCTTCTGGACCAAAGGGATAGATCTACATATAGGTATAGGATTTATTACTTGGAATCCCTAGAACTTCTTGCAACTTTGCACAGTGTGAGGTGTTGAGACTGAGTGACTTCTACACCGGGACATAGTGTACAGTTAGTCACGGTTGACCTTAGGTTTTTGACCGTGTATTTTAGGATTTCGATGACTCATTAAGCATCAGTTAGGAGATATAATAGTTGGTCTTGCACTTGAAGCAACAACCCTAGGGGGAACAATGTCCGAGTGCCCCACTTTCTATCGATTGCCTTTCCTCTCATTTAATCATGCCTCTCTTTCTTATTTTTTTAGTCTCGTTCACATTGATTTTATCCACACCATTACTGTTTTATTTTCACTTAGTTAAGTAGCAATTGTTGTGTTTCTATTCACTATTCTATGTGGATATGATAACTCACTCACCTGGGATTTATTACTTCGACAAACCCGTCCACTTGCGGGTCAAGCACAAGGGGTGTGTCAGATATCAAAACACCAGGGTCCCTGATAAAAAAAGTGTTGATAAGGTTAACAGAGTTGATACAGCATAAAGGTTTGATGTGGGCTACAGACTTATAAAGACCTCTAAAGAACCAAGAGCATTTAGAAGGAATAGAGTTCTTCCAAAAATTAAAGTCACCATACTTTAAGTGCAGAATGTCAACTTAGATAGCATCTTCATTATTTAAATATTTCAAAAAAAATGTTTTGCCATTAAAAAGTATTTAGCAAGAGATAAGTTCCTAATACTAATGCCCCCTCAGGTTTATCTTCGTTAATAACTTTCCAATTCACATTGTGGATGCCCTTTCCATTGCCATTTCTACACTAGAAGAATTTCCTGACAGCTTTGCTAATCTCAGAGATAACTAAGTCAGGGATGGAGTAGACAGAGAGAGTGTAAGTTGGAATGGAAAGAAGTGAGGAGTTGATCAAAATAGTTTCGCAGTTGGCGAAAGATTAAAATTGCTCCAACGATTGCAATTCTGGCGGATTTTATCTACCATGGGTTTAAAGGAAGCTTGGGTAAGATTCAAAATAGAGCGTATGCGAGAGAAAATATGCTTGTTGCACCAGGTTGGGAAAAAAATATGGGATTTGGTAAAATTGGGCACTGACTAGTTGGCTACAATAAAGATCTAGACATTAATTGATGCTATGGGCAGCTTTTCTAGTAGCCTGAGTGACAAGGATTAAATCGTTTGCATACATGAGATGGTTAAAAATATGGGTAAGATTAGAGTAGAAGCCAGGGATCATATCGTTCACAAGACCAAAATTGAATATAGAAGTAAGGATCTAAGTCACCATGATAAAAAAATAGGAGTAATGGGATCCCCTTGACGGATGCCTCTGGATGAGGAGAACCAGGGGGAATGGTTACCATTGATCAGAAGAGAGAAAGAACAAGTTTGAAGACAAGTAGAGATCCAGGAGATCCAAAGTGAGGAGAAATTTATACGTGTAAGAACAGCAAGAATTGCACTCCAATTGACAGTATCGTAAGCCTTTTCAATATCTAAATTTATTAACATCCTTGGGGGGTTTTTGATATCAGTTTCTAAAGTATACACGATCTGTTGCACTGTAATAATATTATCAAAAGAGCAATGATCAGAAACAAAACCAGCTTGCTCTCGACCAATAAGTCAAGGGAGAACAAGCTTCAGACGATTGGCTAAAATTTTAGAAATGATTTTGAAATTAACGTTGCAAAGAGAAATCGGTCTGAAATCTGAAACACTTTTAGGCTTATTTTTTTTGGGAATGAGCGTGATGAAAGTTTTCCCCCATGAGGTAGGCATAAAGGATTTATCAAAGAAAAACGGAATGGCCAAGTAAAGTTAATCCCCAATAATAGGCCAAAAATTGTGATAAAACTCCGCCTTTAAACCGTCAGGGTTAGGGGACTTACCTGTGGGGAGGTCTAAAATGGTTCGATAAACTTCTTCCTTGATAACCTCCCGAACAAGTGAGTCTGTGTTTGTGTCTGAAATGCTGGGAAGGTTATGAGGAAGAGCATCGAATAAACTTACCGTTACGGCATTAGGGGTGGTCCAAAGATCTTTGTAAAATGTGAGAAAGGAACGTTCAATACTCGTTTGGTCACAACAATGATTACCATGAGTATCAACTACCTACGAAATGAAATTAGCATGAGCACAAATACGGGTGATATCATGAAAAAAGCTGGTATTCTTATCGCCATCCTTGATCCCCAACAAACGAGCACATTGAGCCCATTTGATACTACAAAGGCGCTGCAGGACAGATAGATTAGTATAATGTTCCATAAGATGAGATTGAGAAATCAAATTTAACT
This sequence comes from Dioscorea cayenensis subsp. rotundata, assembly GCF_009730915.1. Lineage (NCBI taxonomy): Eukaryota > Viridiplantae > Streptophyta > Magnoliopsida > Dioscoreales > Dioscoreaceae > Dioscorea > Dioscorea cayenensis. The sequence goes on along the minus strand of NC_052485.1, from coordinate 18,213,633 downwards.
TAGAATTCTAAAGATTACTAATCTCGGCCTCGGTATTAATCAAATCTGATTTTGCCTTATTAACAAGTATGAGGCAGGAGATGAGAAAAGATATGCATGGGGTTTCTGGGAGGATGGCAATTCCAGGCATCGCAAACTGCATAATGGCAACCCAAAAAATCAAACTAGCTATTATCAAACCTAAAAAAGCATTTAAAATAAGTAGGAAAAGGGGAAGACGAAATAAAGAATGGAGAGTGATCAGAGAAAGAATGGGGAAGGTGCTTTAGGTTGTTAATCTTAAAGGAGCTGGCCCAAGCAAGATTAATCAAGCATCTATCAAGTCTGGCCCAGCACTGAGCTAACCCCGACTAATTGTTACACCTGGTAAAATAAGGCCTGGAGTAATTCAAGTCTATCAGATTTTCCCCTTCAATGAAGTAGAGAAAAAACCCGGCTTTTCTTTCATAATACACGAATGAACCCCCCTTGTGCTCGGTCTTATAGAGAATAGAGTTAAAATCTCCCACAATGAGCCAGGGGATATGTAAAGAAGAGAGTTTAGAAAGCTCATTCCAAAGAAAGTATTGATTTCAAAAATGAATCGAGTTATAAATAACAGAGATAAGAAAGATTTTAGAGGAATCGTAAGAAATAGTAATATGAAGAGCATGTTTAGGCACTGCGATCGAGGTGACAACACCAATGGATTTATGCCATAAAACAATAATACCGCCGGAGAAAGTATTAGACAGGATAGCAGCCCAGCCACAATTCTTGGGAATTTTCCTGCAAAAACGATCAACTCTATCAGAATTAGCTCTGGTTTCAACAAGGCAAACCACAACTGGTTTATCAGAGAGATGCCCCTACAATTCCAACAGATGATTTTAGTCATATTCATAAGAAACGTAATAAATGAAAGAGCAAGATAAGACACTTCCTAGATAGAAAGGCGAGCAAGATGCGATCAAGAGCTAGACCCTCCAAGCTTAACTTTCCCCTTCTTTGGAGAGGTATATGAGATATTTGAACCTTTTCGAAGCAGAGCTTCCCAACGAGCTTTAGTTTGATACTGGATGAGGGTCATGGAGTTATCGGGGTCATCATCAGGGTCTCCTTCGCAAACATTTCATCATCTTCATCTTCTTCAGAATATTCATCTTTTGGGATATTATCTTCGTCCATATCCTCTTCTTTAAGTACAATAGTGATTTTGTCCACTAGGTTCATATGAGAGCTACGGTTTTTGAGAGGAAGAGAGGGGGATGATGACTGAATCGAGGAGCGAAGGACACGGGGGGGGGGTGGAGATTTTGAATGGTTTGGGCCAATACCTTTTCCTTTATTTAGGGATATGTGAAGGGGTGTGATTTAAGTGGATGGGTTGGGAGGCAAAGCATTGCGTAAAGGCAAGTCTTCTCCTTGGAACCTGAAAGAATCCATCTGAACGTTGGGAGAAGAAAAAGTAACAGGTAGGCTTGAAGGTGTATGGGCATGATGTGTAGGCGGCCGTTCATCTATAGCGAGTACAGAGGAAGTGGCATGGGAAGGAGGGAGCCGCCCACCAGAAACGAATACCCTTCTGCCACTATGCTATGGAGGGCGGCACCTCAAGACTTGTCGCCTTCGGAACTCGGATTGGCAGCACCACTGTGGGTCACGCGGCTGGCACCTGTGCCACCTCCACTACTGTGAGTGCTACTATGCTGGTGAGATACCAGAAGCCAGGGATCATAGTCAGAGTCCGGAGAAAATTGAAACATTTTTTCCAAATTTTCTGATGAGCAACGATCAGGGAGAGGCTCAGAATCATCCATGCTCTGATCTTGGACAGTTGATACCAGGCTAGAACCAGTCTCCCCCTGCCACACCGGACAGGATGAGGTGGTTCTGACAGCACCTGCCATTGCAGATCGTGAGTAGGAATTGCTTCCATGGCCAATCATCCCACAAATGTAACAAAATGTCGGCAATTGTTCGCACAAGACGACCACAAAAATATGATGGAGGTCATCGCTAATCCAGAAGCCGCGGCTAAGTGGCTTGGACAGATCAATCTCAACACAAATGCGAGTGTATTTGGACCGACTGAGAGAAGTTGTAAAATCATCAACCTTGAGAAGGGTTCCAAACTGACCAAAGATGGTTTCCAAGGTCTCACCTTCCCAGAACTCAACGGGAAGGTTATGGAGCTGCATCCAGATAGCTGCTATGCTGAGCTTTGCGAAAGTGGGCTCAAAGAAGGATTTCCACGGTGGGAGCTGGAGAATGATGCCATTGACAGACCAAGGTCCATCTAAGAGAAGGCGCTGCATTATTTTCTGAGAGGAACACCAAATTAGGAGAAACCCGTTGGGGAGGTTAGAGATGGTGACCTCTTCAAAAGCACTCCATTTGGCGAGCATGTCAGACATAACTTGATCAAAGTGGAGAGGTTTGCCAAAAAGCTTCCTGTAGAGTGCATGCTAAAACTTCATTCTAGCTCTACTCATGGCATCACCATCAAGTCTAATGAAACCAGTAGTTGTTTCATTGAGCTTATTGAGGACGTGGGTATTGTGCAAGGGAGAGTTGTCCGAGGATTGGCGAAGGGATGATGCAATTTGGGCCCAGGATTTAGGCTGCGCGGGTGAGGGAGAAGGGGTCGTGTGCCGGTCCCTGCTTACCATGGCAAAAGGGGAACGACGCAGAGGTTCATAGCACTTGAATCTTTTTTAATTTATGAAGTTGACTTCTTTGGTAAATTGTGTGTTGCTTGGTTTAACTTTCATGTGTAATTTCCATTCACTTTCATCTTCAACAAACCGACATATATTTTTTGTGTGGTTTAAGTAATTTTATAAAACTTTTAACGTTTTTTTTATATTTTTTATGGTTTTCTTCCATTTGTTTTTTTTTAAAGCCAACCCTTTTTTTTATTTTTAAATAATCAACCTCATGAAAACTTTATTCATTCATATGGATTTGAAATTGTCAAATCAAAGTCAAGTTATACATAAGTGATGACCTGACCTTTAAAAAAATGGTTTTTTTTTTCAAATACTTCCTTTCTTAAAAAAAAATCACAAAAATAAAAGCTTTTCTTGCTTTTTTAACCTTTTTTAAAATTATTATTATTATTATTATTATTAAATTTATTATTATTAGAAATAACATGCATTGTCTAGAGGAATTCGAACCCCTTTATAGAGTAGGAGTATGCATGGGCAGAGTAACAAGGAGTCAGACATTGCCCGCTTCCTTTATTACGCTGCATGATCAATGGGCCCCTACCCCCGTCTCGCTGCCTCTCTCCCTCACTGCTCTGAGCTCACCGGATCTAATGATTGTCGATGTCTAATTAAAGCAGGAGAGCTCCAAAGTCACATGAGTCACATGAGCTCATCAACTCATTTCCTTGTTGGTGGTAAAAAGTGATATGGAACTATATTTTAGTTTAATTTTAATTTTTATATTTTAACCCTTAAATAATAATAACAACAACCAGAATAATAATAATAATAATAATAATAATAATAATAATAATAATAATAATAATAATAATAATAATAATAATAATTTGAAAATAAATGTGGTTAAAAATATAGCTTTTAAAAAATAATTAAAAAAATATATTAAAAAACAAAAAAGCTTCCATTTTGTGATTTTTTAAAAAAAAGGTGAGGTGTATTTGTAAGAAAACCATTAGTTTGTTCTTTTTAAAGGATTTGGGTTTGATTTGATATTTTGGAATCCATATATATGAATAACAGGTCATTTGTGAACACTGTTTGACCGAAAGTGGCAAGTTTACTAAAGTTGTACTTATAGTTAAATTAATCATGGTGGCATTCTTGAATATCATCATCTAATGTAATATTTGTTTTCGAAAATAATATAATGTCATTATTAATTATATTTTGTAATAAACTTGCATGTCACAAAAATTAATAAATAAATGACAAAATTAAAATTGTCATTGATTGTATACATTAGTATTAGTGGCATCATATTAAAATTTTGTTTTAAATAAGTCATTTTAAAATTCATAAAAAAATAATATTAATCACCTAATATATTTTCCACTCAATATTCAAGTCATTACTAAAAGTATTATTGTTTATCTTCTGATAATAATTAATATTTCGTTACAAAAAGAAAAATATTAGTGACAGATAGTTAATACTATTAAATTAATCAACAAGTGGTGGCATTCATTAATATCATCACACAATTTAATATTTATTTGTGATAATAATATAATGTCATTATTAATTATATTTTTGTTATAAAATTGCATGTCTCAAAAATTAATTAATAAATGGCAAAATTAAAATTTTGTTTTGAATAAGACATTTTAGAATTCGTAAAAAAAAATAATATTAATTGCCTAATATATTTGCCACTCAATATTCCATTCATTATATAAGTATTATTCTTTATGTCATTTAATACTTATGTCTTCTAATAATAATAATAATAATAATAATAATAATAATAATAATAATAATAATAATAATAATAATAATTAATATTTCATTAAAAAAAAGAAAAATATTAGTTGCAGGTAATTAATATCATTAAGTTAATCAACAAGTACCTAATGTAATATTTGTTTGTGACAACAATATAATGTCATTATTAGTTATATTTTTGTGACAAATCTGCCTAGTCACAAAAATTAATTTAGATAAATAACAAAATTAAAATTGTCATTAAGAGTACACATTATTATTAGTGACATTATATTAAAATTTTATGTAAAATAAGATACTTTAGAATTTGTCACAAAAAAACATAATATTAATAACATGATATATTCATCACTAAATATTTAAATTGTCACTAAAAATATTTCTCTCCATCTTCAATTGGTTCGAAGATTTGGTGCCAAGTTTTTTGCACAATGTAATTTGTCACTAATTGACAAATTTGTTGTAGTGTTCTCCATCAGCATGCTCTAGTGATCATAATGACCATCAAAATGAGGAATTACTGGTTGTACAAAACCATTGCTATCAGATGCCATTTGCTTCAAGCTATGGACCAAATGTTAATAAATTTTTAGAATGGAAAATAAGAACAACAAGATGATTGTGACTTAAGAGTTGGTATTATTTATTAAATGCTCAATACTATTTAAATAGAGAACATATGATATGCTAAAACAATAATTGCATATCAAATGCTTGAATTAGCTAATATTATAGCCTCCAAAAGACTCTTTGAAGAGTAACAACTTTTCTTTTAATGAACCATTAACCCTCAAAAGATGCTTATGAAGTGTCACATCTTTTTAGTTTAATAGTATTAGTGAAAAGTCACAATACTCTTTCAAACCATATTGATTAATTTAATCACGCTCAATAGATGCTTTTGAAAGGTTACATCTTTTGGCCTCAAAGTTACATTTATTTAAAATTAACAATCTATATAACACATTATCCTAGGTACAAAAAAGATGATTAAGAAATGATGCCCAAGTAGAATCTTAATCATTTTCCGCTCCGAGTATGGTTTTTTGGTGACCGGAGATGTTGATAAACAAGAGGAAGTTTGCGAGGGCTGCTTTTATTTGACCTTTTGAGAACTAAACCCTAACCCTAATGTGTTGTGATATTAATTAATTAGCTTAAATCCTTCACTAATGTGTTGTGATATTATTGGCTAGAAACAATGACCTGGTTGATATATCTCATGTAAGGCTACTAAAGAACTTTCACTTAAGATTTTAATATGGATGAATAACTTGTTATAAACTCATCACCTTATACATAGCCTAAACTACTGATGTTGCTACTAAAATCTGACAAAGTGGTTATTAAGAGGTTCGAACAAATGGTTTGGTATAGAGATTAAACCTTCATGCAATTTTTTTTAGAATTTCTAATGTGCCTACAAAATTTGATGTTAATATTAGGTTTACGAAGGATCCAATATCTTTTTCACAAGCTATAAATGTATAAAATTATATCAAGTGGTATAATGCCATGAAAGGAGAGTTGAATTAATTAATGGTTAAAAATTAGGTTTGGGATCTTGCTGAATTACCAAAGGGAACCAAAGCCATTAGCTGTAAAGAATCTTCAAACAAAAAGAGATCCTAGAGAAAATATGAAGAGATACAGAACGAGACTTGTAGCTAAAATATTTGCTTAAAAGCAACACATTAACTACAATGAGGCCATCTCTGATCCCTAGTTTCAAGAAATGACTCATTAAGAATAATTATGGCTCTTGTGGCCTATCGAGACTTAGAATTGAATTAAATGGGTGCAAAAAAAAAAAAACTTTTTGAATCAAAATCTAGATGATTAAGTTTTTATGCAACAATCTGAGAGTTTTACTATGAGTAAGGAAAACAACTAAGCTTGCAAGTCAAAAATAAAAAATAAAAAATTGTATACATGGACTAAAATAAGCAATTCCACAATGGTATAAAATTTAACAATATTATTACCTCTTTTGTTTTTTATAGAAAACATCGTTGATAATATATATACATCAAGATTTATGGGAGCCAAAATATAATTTTATCCCATATATATATATATATATATGATATTTTGCTAGTTAGGAATGATTTGGGATTATTACATGAAACTAAATAATTTCTTTTCAAGAATTTTATTTGAAAGATATGGGTAAACATTGTATTTGATTGGCACAGAAATTTATAGAGATATATTGATCTACTAGGACTATCTCAAAAGGTCAATATTGAAAGAATTTGAGTGATTTATTGGTATGAAAAATTACCCTTCTTTCCTTATGCTTGAACAAAAGGAGACGCCATTTATAAACCGAAGGGTTCATTTGGTTGGAGGGCATGAGAATATGGGAATGGGGATGGGGATAGAAATAGGGAAGGGGGATTGGAGATGGAAACAAAAGTAATGTTTGGTTGGAGGAAATGTTGATAGGGATAGGAGAGGATATAGGTAAAAGTTTTAGTATAATTACTTTTATATCCTCTCATATTTTCATTAAATAATATGTTTTAATTGTAAAAAAATTATTAAATGGCTCCAATTTCTATAAAAAAAATTTTAAATAAGTTATTTAATTATTCATTTTCTAAATAATTTTTTAAATTTATACATTTTAATAGAAGAATACAATTTAATTATATCATTTAAAATAAACAAATGTTCAAAATTAATTATTTTTAAATCAGGAAAATTTAAATAAATCTAATATTTCAAAAATAAATACAAACCATAATGAGATTTTTAATTTCCGTCCAAAGCATTATTCAAAAATTAAAAGATCTCAATTTGAGGGGCATAAAGGTAAATACATTATCTATAAGGGGTATAAAAGTAATTTTTTTTATCCAGGCATGCTCAATCCCCCCAAAATGAGGGGGATGAGCATGAAGGGTTTGAGGAGTGTTAGGTCTGAAGATTTGGATTGGCATTATGTGACAAGCTAGAAAATGACATGACAAAGGGAGGATGTGGCGATGGGGACTTGACAAAAGAAGAGATGACAAGGATGATGATGAGGCTAATGCATGGTGACATGGTGCATGAAGATATGAGAACTAGAAAATAATGATGAAGGAATATGCTTAGAGAAATTCCTCTAATTGGTTCACATGAAGAATAACAATTTTTGGAAAGAGCATCAAGGTAAAAGGATATCTCTTAAAAGGTAAGTTTATCTTAGGTATGATTTTATCTATCTTTTGTAAGATCCAAGATGATGAATTGTATCTTTGGTAAACTCTTTTTATGAGAGATCCATTTCTAAAGAAAGGAATAATAAATTAATTGGCAAGATTATCATGAAGATTGCATGAAGCATAAGATGGTTAGTTCAATGATACAAATCATATATGGTGAGATTTGATTGAAGATTTGAAGACCCAAGCAGGATGATTAAAAATCATCCTTGGAAGATATTGAAGGCTAAAGTAGGATAAAAGGATATCAAGTTTAGTAACAATATATTGATGGATCAAATGAAGATCATAATTGAAGACCAAACTTGTATCAAGTTTGGAAAGTAGATCTGGAGATCTTTTGTGACCATCTTTAGTGAGATAGTTTCGTACCTTAGTGGGTGCAACCCTCGAGTGAGGGACTTATGGAAATGATGTGAGGAAGAAAGTGGTTACAGGTAGGAGGAGCTCAAGATGAGTTAACTACTACGAAGCAAACTGAAGGAACTGGGAGGGTTAAAGATGAGCCATACGTGATAGACCCAAAGGTGTGTGGGTTGAGAAGAGTACGCATTGGGCAATCTTAAGAGGGTTTGCTTTGTCATTGTGTGAGTGAGAGAGCGTGTTGTACTCTTCATTCTTTTACCTCTTTTAGTGAAATTTTTCTCTCGGCTCGGCCCCCCAAACATAACTAAGGTTATGCCGAACTGGGTAACTAATTTGTGTGTCTCTTTTCTTTTGTTTGATTGTTTGTGTCTGAGTTCATTACATGTGAGGTTGAGAGAAAAATTATTACATAACTAACCCTCCGGAACTAACAAGTGATATTAGATCGTTGGTCGCCATTATTAGCTTTGGTTTCAAAGTTGGTGAGATCTAAGCTAGTTCCGTTGATGGCCGGAAGAGAAGTAGTGTTATAACCACTTCACTGTAGCAGTCTGTTACTGTAGCGACATGTAATGTAGAAGCTTGTAGCTATAAACAGCCTAATACTGTTTATCAGTCTATTACTGTAGCGACCCTTTACTATTTTCAGTCTGTACTTTAGTCGCCCGATACTTAGGTGTAGTAGCCTGTTATTGTGCCAGCCAGGTACTATAACATCCAGAAATTTCTACATTCTTCTTTCCTTCTTCTTCTTTCTTTCTTCTTCTCAATTCTTTCTCATTTGGCCGAGCACCTCAAAGTTAGGAAAATTTTTTCAACGACCTTTCCGATGAATTAAAGCTTCCACTCTTTTCCTCTCATACTCTTGAGCTCAGTAGGAGCTTCTATCCAAGGTTTTTTTTTTCAAATTTCTCTCGTAATTCTTCATTTTTGAAAATTTTCAAAAACCTAGAAATACATCTTAGTTTGGGTTGATTTTAGGCTCAAATCAAAGCCAAGGTCTTTGTTATTCATTTGTGTAAATTTTTGTAAAGATATTTCTTGTTTAGGTGTTGTAAATCAGGAGAAAACCATTGTTTTAGGGCAAGTTTTATTGTAGCAATTTTTTGGTTACTGTAGCACCGATAAGCTTTACTTGTTTCATCGATTTCTTTGGATTAAAATGAAGCTCTAACCCTTAGGACTTCCTTGGTAACATTTAGACCTAGCTTTGAGCCAACCCTAGGATCGATTTAGGGTTGTTTGGTAGAAGGAACCTAGGGTTTTTTTGTTTGGATTTTTGTCCTAATCTTTGATGTTGTTTGTTGTGATTGGCTAAGAAGTGAAGTGTTGGCTCGAGGCAAAGAGTTAGCCGAGACTTAGTTTGCGAGGAAGAGGAATCCTCAATTTAGTGAGTGAGACTATTAAGCATGACTCTATTAGAAGATTACCCATATTTATATGTTTATATAATCTTTCTTAATGAGTTTTTGTGGATTTTTATGATTGCTTTGAGAAGTTTTAACCCTGGAAGGAGTTTATTGCTTGGTGCTTCTTTTATGCAATTTGCGGTCAAAGGAAAGAATTTCCGTGTTGTTTCTTGTGTTAGATTATGTAAATTGATTTGGTATTAAAAGCTTGAGTTTTGCTTGTGTTTTTATCATTTTTTTATGGAAATGGCTGAGGTATTGTTGTTGTGGGTTATTGTGTTGCCTATTGTACTCCGTGTGGAGTTGTGCTTATTGTTGAGTTTGTATTGTGATACCCTACTATAGTAGGCGGTCTCCACAGCTAGCCTTTTGAGGTGGCGTGGTAGACTGGCTGATTACTACGAAGGCCAGTTCAAGTGGCAGTGTAGAGTCCTGACTAGATATATATCGGTTAGCCATTGTCACCATGCGGTAAACCGATGGGTTATCATCAAGTGCATGAGTACTTTGATGGTTCTTAACCTAGCTGTGGCCACGATGAAGGCTTAAGGAAATTTCTAGACCAATTTATACTAGGTGAGTGTTGGGGGTTGCTTTATTCTGGATTGAGATTTATTCCCATTGTTTCTTTTCTAATCTCATCTTGAATTTGTGGTGAACGGCAGAAGCCCAGCTGCCGTTCTAAGGAGAGCAGTCTCCCATAAATTTGATTTGACACTAATATTATGTTTTCTTATTGTGAAACTCATATTATTTACTTTGTTATACTTATAATTGGAACTATTTTTTATTTACATGTTTATTGTGGAAGCTTTGCTTCATGATTAACTTATTTCTATAATTTGGAACTCTATATTCAGTATTTTCACAATTTGATATTCTAAAACCCTAATCGAGGTAGAATGTCTTCTTATTCTATCTTTCTTGCTATTTTGTATTAAAGTTTGCTATTATATGCATTCATGTACTAAACTAGTTATTTTATTGGTAAGGTATCATATTTGGTAATTTATGTCATTATTGCGGTATATTTCTATTAGAGTTGTGCTAACCTCCCCTCACTGAGTAACATTATTTGTTCACCCCCCTTTCCTCTTTCCAGCCTTCTGCAGGTAGTAGGTGCGGCAATGTCGCAGTATGCTGACCATTTACTATTGTTCTATCTTCTGTGTATTTTTTCAGTTCACGTATGTTTATTTTTTGTCATGGACATATTGTTTGACTTATGGTTCCACTAGTTTGTAGTAAACCTTGTTGCATAGTTTTATATCTAAACAACTCTTAAACCCTTGGTGTGTCAGCAGTGTGCTATTATTATTGTTACTTCCCTGTGTATTTGTGAACCCCTCTAATTTTGTTTACTATTGTGGTTATTGTTGTTGTTGCTACTTGATAAGTGCTTGAGTAGACATATTTCTCTATATGTTTTATATGCTTTGAGCATCATTTTTACAATGGTTTATGTCTCACATAGTATATTTGGTATTCTTTTGTGTAATTTGGTTGTGAATGCCTTGAAGGAAGAAAAAGAAGTAAAGATAGGATATAAAGACACATTTTGAGAGTTCTTATGCAACCTAAGGATCAAGACACAAGAGGAGCTCATGTACATGGAGGTGTGTGCCAACCTACAAGAGGATTCAAGCCAATTTATTAGTTGGAAGGGCACAAAGGCAGTAACATCTCTATGTCCCTACTCTATGTGAAGAATGCAAGAGCTTCCAAATGATGATTCGACAAAAAAAAGTCTTATAACCTACCACGTGGACGTATGCCCAACCATGTGGCCTCAAGAGAAGAGTATGTGAGTTGCGTTTATGAAAGTACTGTAGCAGCACTGTAACAAAAACATTGTTCACACGACCGCGAGAAAATTCCACGTGGTCACGTGGGATTTTCCACAGCTTATGCAGGCGCATGAAATCTCACCCGGGCTTGTGGAGACACGTGACAGTCGCGGTTTAGGCCTATAAATAGCCATTTTGCTCTATTATTTAGGGGTTTTTTGCTAGAGTTCGAAGGGCAAAGCGGCTAGGGTTTCAAGAGGAGGTCTTTGGGGAATTTGGGGGGGCTTTCTTCACCAACTTTGATAGATCTTTCCTCAGTCATAACATCGAGGGGGCCTTTGCCAACCTAATTTCGGAGAAGGACCCTTCAAGACGTTGAGCAAGCCATCAAGGCCATCATCACGAATTTGAGGGGATTTTTCTCTATGGTTTACATTGCTTTCTATTGCATTATTTTTTGCTTTGTAACTCACCCCATGGAGGGCTAAACCCTAGTATGTATTTTGGCATGTGAACCCTAGGATCTTATATTTTGTATTGACTTGCTTTTTGTTTTCTATTAATTCCAAGTTTATTTGAGTTTTATTTTCTCATTGCTTGCATATCGTATTGATCATTGTGATTGATTGGTAATGCATGATTTATTGCCTTGGTGAGAGAGAGAGGTTTCCATTAGGTTTAGAACTTTAAGATTAAAGAGGCTTGAGCAGGTGAGTCATGAGATAGTGGAGTGTATCCTTTTTCCTTCCGACGAGTGCTTCCTATCTCTGTATTCTCTAAGAGTTATGCAACCATATTTGGTGTAAGGCATGAGATTGAGAAATTTTTATGCCGGGACCTTGTAGGGGTTAGAAATCTTTCGCTTATAAGTATGGTTAGGTCTATATTTAGGATTCGGTTGCACTCCTAGGTATCCCTAGAGCTTATTATGGTCATATGTGGTGTGGGGTGTCGAGATTGAGCGATTTCTCCATCGGGACCTCATAGGGGACTAATATCGGTGGCCTGGAGGCAAAGATTGATTGTTCTTGGATTACCTCGACTCATCCAACTCGGTTTAGGAGCATTTAGTAAGTCTTGCACTTCATGTTTAGATCCTAGGGGGAGCATTGCCCGAGTACCTTATCTTTATTAATTGAGATCTTCCTTGTTTTCTACTTTCCCTTTGCCTGCTTGTGATTTTCTTATTCTTGCAATTAAGTTTATTTCATCACAATCTTGATTCTGAATAGATAATTGAGGAGTGGTTATTACTAATACTTTCGTTCCCTATGGATTTGACTACCCATCTCACCAAGTATTTTATTACTTCAACACCCGCGCATTTGCAATACACACGTGCAATTCGGACGTGTCACTACTTCCGTTGTGCATTAGTATAAATATTGTTGTTTCCAGATTGTTGGTTAGCCTTGCAGCACCCCAAGGGTTAAGTGGCAGAGTGTCCCTCCTCAGGATTATCGTAGTAGTTGTCGCGTCCTGTGGGCCCATTGGTCGCGGCATGACAAGGAGTGTCTATCCCGATTATCATACTAAAAGCTTCTAATTATGCAGATAAACAACAAATTAATGACTTAAATGATTAAAATCAAATCTCCCTTATAAATCCTATTTCTTAATCAACTTGTTCATCTAGCAACTTAAAAGATAAAATTCTAGTTTATTTCCCATTCAATCCGTGTATCCCACTGGTCACTAGAGAGCAGCTTCTCCTCGCAATCCTCTGAATTTTCTTCCATGCCGGAGGCTTCAGCAACTCAACCATCTTACCCATCTTCCTCGCCTCACAATACCCACAAATCCAGTTCCCCTTAGGCACTTTTTTCCAAAGGTGGCTTCAAACACCCCAGTGAAACCCCCCTAAACAATCATCACACTCCACTATCGAACTCCCAACCTCGATACAAATATGACACTCCTCCACCTCCGGTTCATCACCATCAGACTCCACATCCTTCCTCCTCCTTGCATAAACATCATCCCCAATTTCAAACTCCTTGCCATCAAACACAACTCTCTTGAAATAGATTTTTCTCTTCGATGGATTTGAATCAGGGCCCGATCTCGTCCGTCTCTTCGATTCCAGAGAATTGGGGGTAATGGGGCAAAAAGCAAGAGCCTTGAGGAGTGATCTCTTGGATTTCTTGGCCAATTTGTTGGGAGAGGATGGATCATAGTAGTGGACTAAAGTGCTAGGAATGGAGGAGAGATGAAAGAAGCGACGAGGGCCGGAGGACAGTGTCTGAGGTGCGAGAGGTGAGGGCTTGGCCTTGGATTTGGATGGGGTCACCACCATTGATGATACCAGGGGAGTGCAACAAGAAGAGAGAGTGGTAGTTTTACAGAGGAGATATCCGATCGTTGATGCTGGTGTAAGTTAACGTTGGCCTATGGTACGGTATAACAAGAGGAGGAAATGGCGGGAAAACAAGAGACAGAGCTGACAACATCACCAACAATAATAAATTAATTAATTAATAAATAATAACAATAATAATAATAATAGTAACTAGGAATTAATTATTAACCCCTCCAAAGTTTGCGTATCTCCAATAAATCCCTCATAATTTGCCTATTCCATAAAAAGTCTATCCTTTTTAACCAATTTCTTTTTCAGCCTTGATGACAGTGACAGAGGAGAAGACGTTGTTAAGTGGCATAGGAACTTACCAGTTTGCCCTTCTTCTTATCCCACAATCAAATTATTTCCAAGAATTTACAGGAAAACCCTCCACCCCTCGGTAACTACTCATGGAGAAGTCAGACGATTGGCATGTCAAAGCGTTGGGATTTACGAATAGAAACCTTGCCTCGCTTAAGCCGCACCATTTTGCTTTCTTCTTATTGCTTTGAAGCCGGTGGAGAGAACCTTTCCCACAATCATCTTCCTTGTGAAAGTCCATCTTCAAGTTGTTCATGGAATTGGTTTCTCATTCAAAGTATTCCGAGCTATGTTTAATGGTGACATCCTTTCAAGGAAGAAGTTAGTCGAAAGGTGAGATGGCATGCCTGGACAGCGATTCTCTATTGCTTGAATTGTTTCTCATGCTTTAATCTTTATAGGGTAGTTGTTTATTTCCGATGTAGTGTTAGGCAGTTTCTATATAAAATTTGTTTTTCTCTACTATGTATTTGGTAAAGTTTGGGGTTCATTTCACTCATGTCACAAATGTTTGCACTTTATAACGTTGTGGCAATAAAAAAAAAATTTTGTAACACAAAGGCTAATTAGATTTTCTCTAGTTGCACATGAGGCCATAATGTCCTATTTTAAGGCAGTTTTTGGTGCCATGTCAATGCCACTTCAGCACCACTTTAGCGCCGCATCATCCCACTTGCCAAAAATAGCCTTAAAATAGGCCATGATGGCACATGTACAACCGGAGAAAAGTCAAGTTGCCTTTGTGTTATAAAAAAATATTTTGTGGCCATAGCGTTATAAAGTGCAAACATTTGTGGCCATGAGTGAAATAACCCCTCAATTTTGTCGTTGTTGTTTCTCATTTTGTGTATTGTTTGTTTGTTTCTATATATACTATGGTTTTGATTGTTTCGTCAATAACTGACTATGTGCTCTATTTTATAACAACAACAGATGGTCACCACGCTAGTGGATGTAAGGTGTTACCTGGCCTAGATCATGGAAATGCACACAGAGTTGAAGAAAGAGATGAATAGGTGCCATTGGGAGATCCTCCACGGAACGCCTTTTGCCGATATGATGGATGTCGACCCTTAATTCAAGAGAGAGGGGTGCTTGACACACTGGGTAGGTCTACGATGATCGTAACCAAAGGTTTAGGATAAGGGGAAAGCATGCTTCCATTCAGGACAGAAGACGTTGAGCTTGTTTTAGGTGTCCTTTGCGATGGAGACATTGTATCCTTCAAGAACGAGAGAGACCAATTTGTGTTTGAACAAATATTCTTGAATAAAATGCATAACTAGCATCGTGATGCGATCAAGGTAAACTTATTCAATCTTATTCGTAGCAAAGACGATGAGGAGGAGGCATTTGTGATGACAGTCTTCTTCCTAAATCCATCACTAAATGTGGCAACATTAGAAACAAGGTATGTTGACGATCTAGCCTCGCTTGGTCTTGACGCTTGGGGTGTATGACATTCACAAATGGTTGATGGCCGATGTACCATCAATGGTAACCCATGTCCATCATTGGTGTAAAGGAAATTACACCACGGTAGGCTACTTGAGAAGGTGCGTCATAGCCCTGATCATCTGGTTTAAGAGGTGACAGGCAGTGTAAAGAAACAACGCCTTAGATGGACACTCCAGATAATGAGCTACGGGGAAAGCAATTTCATCAAGGCGGTGTCCATCGACCCCTTACTGAAATCACTTAAAGGAAAACATGTAAGTAATTTTTTTATTTAGCCTTTGTGTGTATTATCTATCCTTCGTATGCATTATTTTGTATTTCTATATAATTTATTCATTCCTGTGTATATTATACAATTCATGTGTAGAAGTATTAAGGTTTAGACTAGTTGTGTAGGACTATCCTGACAACCTACAAATTTATGCATGTTTGCTTTGCAGTTCTTCAGACTTGTCCCAAGCAATGATGAAGAGAATGTGTTACTTGGCTGTGTCAAGCGTGACACCCAGAAACAATCTTCTGAGAGGTTCTTCGAAAGGGCCGACACAAAAAATGACCCCGTGGGAGTCCACGGCCTAGCAAGCTAGTTGAAAAAAATAGTGTTGCAAGAAAGGATGTTGTCAAACCATCCTAGCAGCTGGCAAGGAAGCGAGGTCGGGAGCATTCCCCCCATTCAACATCGAGAAAATTGTGCGTCGTCAGTCATATGTTGCTAGCTCATACAATGTACCGTATGATGCTGATGACATGCATCGATTATTGTAGCAGGTACTGATCGAGTTTCGTGAATTGCGAGCTCTTATAGACGTTCGCAACACCCAGGATACAATGAGACAAAGTCGCAACTCACGATCACCGCCCCAACAATTTGATGCTCATTGGGAACAAATGGACCTCGTTCCCCCCTCTTTCTTTTGGTCCTTTTCCTCCTTTAGGCAACAGGTTCAAACGAATAGCTCGGTCTTGGAGAGGCAGCTCTGGCCAATAAAAAGGCAAATACAAGTACGAGTGGTGAATTTTCTACACAAGAAGTGCTACCGAAATTCCTGTATCTTCACCAGAGAATTATTTTCCACCGACAAAGGTTACTGGAACAGATCCATAGGACCCAACACCCTTGTTGGCAAAAAATTACCAAATGAGATTACTGAACCTGCAGCATACCTTGTTCACATCCTGATTGTTAAGGTCCAATCGCCTACACCTGCTTTGCTTCTTGAAGCCAATAAAAATGATAATGATAATAATAAAAAATAAAAAATAATAATTATAATAATAATAAGAAAAATAAAATCAAGAACAATAATAATAAATAATAAATATTAATAATATTAATAAATAAATAAATTAATAATAATACTAATAAGGGGAAAATTAGTTATAACCCCCTCAAAAATTCAATAATTGCATATTTACCCTTAGAAAAACATAATTGTATATTTACCCATGAGAAATATAGATAATTATGGATATGCCCCTATTATTAGATTCCGTTAACATAAGCTAATCAAACTTTATTAACTATGGTTATAACTTAGCTTAAGATATATAAAAGGTCCAAAACAACCCTTGTAAATGATTATTTTACAACAACAAAAAAACTTTTCAAAATTATATATGAAAAGGGTATAATGGTCATTTTATATATCAACTGTTTGTTAACGGATGGTTTTTCAACTAATTTAAACCCCACGGATATATACGCAATTATATGCATGATTCAAGGGTATGTAAGTAATTATCTTTTATTTACGGACAAATATGTATTTTTAAAATTATTCAGGGCTACACCAGCAAAACTCCAATAATAATAATAATAATAACAATAAGAATAAGAAGAAATAATAATAATAATAATAATAATAATAATAAATAAATAAATAAATGAATGAATAGATTATGAGGAGAATTTAGAAAAATAACATTTTAAATGGAAATTATTTTCATCTATAGTTATGGGAAAAGAGGCTAGGTCTAAATACCTTATGCCCATATATTTTCTTATTATCTTAGCTAAAACAAACACTAATATTGTTATATTCTATAACTAGATATTGTTACTGCAATATTAATTTTAGAATTAATAAGATGGTCTTAGTAGAATTATATAATTACATTAGAGATATTTATCTTTACAAGTATTTTCAGTATATTTTAGAAATAGATTCACAGAATAGCTTAAATTTATATTGTCAATTAGAATTATTATATTCTATTTTAAAAGAAATTAGAAATAAACACAAAGATTATGGCCCGTACACCAGTATGGAACCATTAACTTACAATTTAGATTGATCCGAGTATCCCCTCTTATTGCATTTCATTGGCTTTAAGATTGGTAGATAATTAAAATTGGTATCAGAGCTATGGATTATCTTATTGAAATTCCTGTAAACACTAATGAAGAATTAAACTTAGCTTTAACAAGAATAGAACAACTCTTAAGACCTTTAGAACTTTATATTTCTATGAATAATTTAAGGAAGAAAGACATAGTAAAAAATAGAAAAGCATTATGGTTAATACAGGTTCATAGAAATTTAAAAAATAAGAGTTATAATATTAGAAGATCGGAATCTTATACTAAAACTGTTCACAATAAAATAGATGACAATGGTAATAAATATTCTGTTACCACTTGGAATAAATTAAAAACATTAAATCCTAGAGGTTACGAAAATAGTCTTAATCAAATAAGTTATTATAAACATAGAATTCAAGCACAATATATTAATATAAATAATTTTCAATAATGTTATTTCTTCTAGATATTACAGATAGTAATCCTTATAGATATATAGAACCATATTTAAAAATGGTTAGAAAATATTTAACTAGGCATAATGTTAGAATTGAAGATCAAATTAGGTATAGATTTGCAGTTTGGTTATTAAATACATAAGACTATTTAGAAATAAAATATAGTATTTAAAAGAAGCTGAAGAAACTATACCTATTATTAAATATACAACAGACAAAAGAGGAAATATAAGTAGCCATATAAGATGGATAAAAAGAAAAATTTATCTCCCTGATGAACATAGAATAAGATTTGAAACATTAGATACCATGAGAAATAATTTAGTTATAGAATATAACAATATTAGTGTTTGTTTTAGCTAAGATAATAAGAAAATATATGGACATAAGATATTTAGACCTAGCCTCTTTTCCCATAACTATAGATGAAAATAATTTCCATTCAAAATGTTATTTTTCTAAAAATTCTCCTCATAATATGCATAGTAATAATTCTTGTTTAAATAGTATAATAGATATAATAATCTCTATAGGACAAAAAATTAGAAATTTTAGAAACAAAAATAGAAATTATAAATAAAAACTTAAAAATAAAAAATAAACCAATAGAAGACTTATTAAATAATAACGATTATGTTAAAAATCAAAATAATGATATAATAAAATTATTAAATAAATTAGAAGTCCTAATATAGACCATATCCTAGTAGTAGTACATAATGAAACTAGACAAATAAAAGACCAATATAATAATATAGAAAGACTACTAAAAGAGTTAAAACATTTAAGTATTACATAATGAGTAGTTATAGAAAAGATTCTTATTTTAAAGCATTAGAAGAAACTAAGGCATATATGCCTAGTGGTAGTAAAGGTTTAAGTACTTATGTAGCATCTGGAGTAGCATACCAAGAAATAATAAAACAAAATTATACCATAATTAATCTATTAATACAAATATTAGACAAATTAGAACAAGTAGATCATAAGTTAAAATTAATAGATGAAGAGAATAATGCAAAAGAAGCCACATCTAAAATTGACTCTTTAATCATGCAAATTAATAATTTAAAACTAGATGGCCAACCAAATATAATAAAGAAAAAAGAAAATAATAGTATATTATTTGGAAGAAAATGAACAAAATACAAGCCTTTAAAGAACAAAGTAACACTTTAGCCAGTACCTCAAAAAATATAACTAGTGAAAATAGTAGTATAGGTAAACCTTCATTCTTAAGCAAATATATAAATAAGAATAAAAATAATAATCTTACTTTAGAAGAAATAGTAGATATAGACAAAGATATACAAATATATAATAACAATCAAATAGAATTGTTAAATCCAAAAGTCTTATATAAAATAGGAAATTTAAACTTTAATACTCAGTAAATAAGAATTAATAGAGAAGAAGAAATATTTGTGTCAATAGAAGAAGTTAACATCCCCTTGGTAAGTAATGAAAGTACTAGAAAAATAAAAGAATCAGGTAAAAGATTAGTTCACTTAGGATTAATTGTAATAGGAATCAAGGGTTTAATTAGAAAAGAAATTCCCGGTAAAGTACTAGTTACATTAATGGATAAAGGATGGCAATCTGATGCTCGAAATGCTTTAATAGCAGCTAGTGAAATAGATATAAGTAATAATTATGGCTTATTCTATTGTAGTCCAGATTTTTCAATAAGTGTTAAAGACCTAAATCTAATAGAGATAGGAATACATGCAAAAGGATATGAAGATTTAGTTAAAAATAGCAACTTCCTAATAAATGTAGGGTTCATAGGAAAATTAACAGATAATAGTACTACTAAGTATAAATTAGATATTAATGGAATCATAAGTGCTATAAGTAGTAAAGGTGTTAAGATGATAAAACCTATGGTTAGTGATTCTAGTAAATTTAATGGCTTAAAATGGAACTTATTTAAAAACTCACCAAGGAATACCACCATTGCTGAAACCTCTGTAATTTATAAAGACCTAAAAAATAATTATAGCATTCGGTTTGGTAGTTATAAACCAATTCAAATTAAAGATAATCAATCTGAAGAACTAGATGATGAATAGACTTCCTGATAAAAACATAATAATCCAAAAAGGAATTTCTTTATTAGATGAAGAAATATTAAGACTAGAAATAGAAATGGTAGAAAAAGGGCATTTAAATGTTTATGATACATTAGAATATGACATAGATCAAAACTTAATTGCCCATTATAATCCAGAAGTTATGGAAATAGAGATAATGAAATAAAAGTTGATACAATAGATGTAGATGCTGAAGAAAAAGGAAAAGAAATAAATACAAATATATTAAGAGAAAGCATAAATCCGTTTCTTAGTCTCATGGAATCAGGAGTAGGCAGTCATAGTCCCTCTTGTAACACTTCCACCTCATGCCCTGTAGGAAGCAGTAGTAGTACACCTCTTTATGGAACCTCTGTATCAGCTCCTAGTGGTCAACCAAGTAGAATCCCTTATAATACATATAATCTAGAAAATGATATCTCTGATAGAAATAGGCCAAAAGGATGAAGATTAGAACTAGAAACAATAGATAGAAAATTACTCATAGATGACGGAAGACTATTAAATCTCACTGCCCATGACCCCCAAAAATGGACTACTATTATTGAAATATGGAGTCAAATGGTATGTAGAAAGCATGATGAGTTAGATTATACAAAAACACCTGTACAAATGTATAGTTATCTAGAAAAAATTTTAGGAGAATCTGCCAGAGCAATATGGGAATCATATAAACATAATTATCCTCAAGATTTTGCAAGAGATCTAGAATTAGGTGATAATCCATATAATTTTGTTAATAAAATAAGATTATTACTTCTAGGTGATTCACCATATGCTAATTATGGTAAACAACAAATAGAAGCTATTTAAAAATTAGAACAAATACAAATAAAAAATTGGGCTTTTATTAAACCATTCTTATTAGATTTTATGTATTATAGTTGCATTGCTGGATGTTTTTATGATAAAACTATAGGAGATAAGTTATTTATGAAATTACCTGAACCATTAGGAACATTAATTCAAAAAAAAATATAAAGAAATACCAGTCTTACCCCAATTAGACAATATTTCAACTAGAATAAAATTTATCATAGAGCAACTAGTAGAAAAATGTACTAAAATTCAAATAACTAAACAATTTAAAGGAAAAGGAGAGTATAGTTTCTGTAAACATATATACACACCCCAAAGATATGACCCTATTATTAAACCCAAAACAACATTTAAAAAGAATAATTATAAACCTAAAAAGAAATACCATCTTAGAAAGAGTAGCTCTAGAAAACCATATCGAAACAAAGAAAAACATGTTAGGAAATTTGATAAAACCAGAGATCATAAGAATAAGTTAAGTTGTTTTCACATGTGGAAGCACAAACCATTTAGTTAGAGATTGCACTAAAAGGAAAAATTATCATAATAAAGAATCTATATTAATAGATTGTGTAAATGAAGATTTGTTACATATAGATGAACATGTAAGTGATACAGAAAGTATATATAGCAAAATTAGTTATGTTGATCCCAATGAAACTAAACAGGATACTAGTGATGATGAAGAAGAATATGAATTCATTGATGGAATATTAGGAATAGAATCAAATAAGAAATACCAAGATTGGCACCTTAGAGATCTAGATCAATCAGACAAAATTGAAACTATGTTAGCTGAATTAGGATGAGAAAGCCTCCAGCTTACCATAGAGGTAAATATCACAAAATTAGTAAAAAAGACCCACAAAAACTTGAAAAAGAAATAAACATGTTAGAATATATGTTAGAAAAACTTAAAAATATAATTAAAAATAATGACCAAATAACACTAGTTAGAAGTCTTATCTTAGATAGATTAACAAATGACATGGATTGCCTTAGAAAACATAGAAAAAGAAGTAAAGAAAAAACTCTCAAAGAAAAACACCTTCTCCAACTATTGATCCTTTCGAATTCTTAATTTCTGAAGCAGAATTAGATAATCTTGAAACCAACCTTTATACTGACCCCGAACTTTATATTACTGACCTTATATCTTTAGAAGATGAATAATTCATTTAACCATAATTGGATACCAAATAGCGGAAGTAGTGATAAACCTTGTAACTTCTGTAATAAATATCCTTCTTTAAAATTACGTTATAGATGTAATATTTGTATAAAAGAAAGTTGTAGGTTTTGTTTAATAGACAACCACCAGTTACACCCTGAATCCTCTTCAAATGAACTCCCTAGAATAAATAGATATGAAACTTATTACACAGAAAAGCATATATTTTACACATGAAGGGAATTTTGTTACACAGAAATATAGATCTTACACATAAATGGTAATGTACACAGAAACGACATATGTAAATTATGTACACAACAAGGAGGAAGTTACCTATTAACGCAAGTGTTTAGGTAGAGATCAAGCGCTGACTGCTCAAGTTGTTTCAGCCTTGCGAAGCCGGGGTATGTTTTCTGTCACACCCACCCCTTCTACCGAGGTAAATGTGGCACCCATCAGTTAAAATTCCCTTTTAACTGGAAACTGACAACCTGTTTTAAACAAAATCAGACCTACAAATCACAATTTACAATTTTTCACCAAGTACATGTTCAAATACATAAATACAATAAATATAATCACTCTAATTTATGGGTACAACCGCTACAAGATCATGACACCAATAACAAGAAAGAAAGAAAGAGGGACCCACTGCAGCTCCCGGACTCAACCCCCGACTAGCTCTATACTCGATCGAGCAATCTAGGGTCCCGCTCCTGCAGACTACAAAGACATTCAGTTGGTCGGTAGTGGCTTAATAATTTCAAATACTAAAATACAGTGTATATAAAGTATATAAATACCAACTTCTCAAATAATTTTTCCAACTTTTTCCAAAAATAATGTAATTCTAGCAAAAATACGCCTTTAAAGAACTTTTTGAAACATAAACTCGCTCATAAATCAATATCAAATCAATTTTTCTAAGAAAATCCAAATTGTTGTGAGAGACCGCCTCTAAGAGCGTACAAATGGGCTTCGCCTCATCACAACCCAAAATAACAAGTAATATAAAAAAATTCATTCTCAATTCCACGACCGAAAAACTCTCCCCACTTAGCCGCGTCAGCGACTAGGGTTAGGAGCCGCCAAGGTCATCGCACCCTTGACGTTGGCCCATCGGGTCCCATGTGGTGACTCGGGATCCCGATGTATAATCCAATCGTGGGCTCTACGCTCCCACCGATCCCGACAAATCAACACTCAGTCCACCACGCCACCTCTAAAGGTCGGCCCGTGGGGACCCACTATCGCGATAGTCGGGCCTTAGCCCGTCACCATCCAAACCAACATGTAGATGCAAAGAATAATACAAACTCGTATAAATCATATCACATGGTCCTTATCCGGGGACATTCACCGATCGATACATGCATAATACCAAGAAAGTCCAACATAAAAATACCATTCCTATGCCAGGAATGAAAAACCCGATCCCCACAAACATTGTCGGTAAAAACATTTTTAATACACGCATCATGATTTCACAAATCATTCCAAATCAAAAGCATATATAACCATCCAAAAAAATAAATTCATGAACCGAATAATTAAATCACATATACATGTATTTTTATACTATTTATAAATACGTATAATTATACTGAAAATTGATGTATCAATACGATTGTCGGGGAACATCAACGGAAAATAAATATACATGTATACCCTCAACATTATACGCCAATTAAACATGATAAAAAAAGAAATACTTAAACAATTATTTTCAAAATACTAGCCATTAAATAATTATTTCAAAAATAATAATAATTAATCAATTATTTAAAAATAATAGCCACTACCAACTCACCCTGGTGTCCTTGGGTTCCTTGCTAGACTTGGAACTCCCTCCCAAGACCGAACAACACCTAATGTAATAATATAATAAAAAAATAAATAATATATTTAAACTCAAAAGAAAATACAAAAAAATAATAATTAACTCTCTATTGGGCCCACTCACTCCAATCGGTTAAAATCCGACCTTGCATAATCCAACTGGCTTTCAATTGCACTTAAACCAACTCAATTTAGACTAAACACAGTTAAACCAATCTGAACCAATCTCAATTCCATTGAACCAAGCTCAATTGCACTGAACCAAGCTTAATCAAACTGAACCAGCTTGAACCAACTCAATTCTTATTCAAAATCCATTGAACCAACTTGGTTCAGTCCAAAACCCTTAACCCAAATCAACTGAACCAAACCCAAACCATCTCAACTTGATTTGATCAAGCCCAACTCAACCAAATTGATTCAACTCAATCAATTCAATCCAACTTGGTTAGATCCAACCAATTCAACTTGGCTAACTCAACCCATTTCAATCTAACCATTATCATTAACCTCCTAATCATCATAATCAATTTAATTAACCAAACAAAACCCTAATCTCGGTGCTACAGTAATTGCTACAGTAATTCCGGCAAACTCATCTCCATTTCAAGCAATTTCCATCACAAATACAAGGTTTTCAACACAAAAAAATAATTTCACAACAACACTCTCATCAACTCCATCATGATTTCCTCAAAACAAATTCATTATTTCCTCCAAAATCACCCAAAATACATACATGCATACATACATGAAAATACAACACCAAGAAATCCTTACCAAGCAAACAAACACTCCGGTGAACTTTCTCCCAAGATTCTCCAAGCTCCAAACTCCTTCAAGCCTCCCATTTTCCTTTTTCAATTTCATTTTTTTATTTTTATTTTTTTCTCACGGGTTCATCAGTAGCAAAAATGGTGGAGAAGAAGATGAAACAACACTCAAGCTCTAGATTTTTTTCTCCAATCTTATGATTCAGCCGAAATTTACATTTAGTCCCTCTAAACATAATTTCTTACAAAACAGTCCCTGAAAAACTATGAATGGTCCCTGAATTATAAAATAGTATTCTCAAAAGATCCTTTCAAATTATCCAATGGTCCTTAAAGTATAACACAACATTTCAAAAAGATCCCTTCCATCTTACCTTTCAGTCCTTCGTTTTCAGAAACATTTCATATCAATCCTTTTTCTATTACTCTTTAACCAAAAATCTTTTATAAACTTTCACACTTAGGTCCTTGTTCTTTCCACTTAGGGTTTCTCCACAAGGTTACTCTGTAGAAAAATTCTTACTGTAACTGTAGTAATACCCTGAATATATTTTCCAACAGGTATCCAAAGGTTCAGGGTATTACATTTTCTTCCTCGGCATGAAATCAGGCTTTGTTGGGATTTGTAACTCAGCATACAACCATATTTTTGATGTATGCTTGTACGGTACGATCACGAGATGTTCTATGTCATCCTTTCTAACACTCTTCCCTCCTGAAAATGTCTCAATGAGATTGTGAATGGCCTGCTTGGCCGCTGGAAATATGTCTCTAACTTATCGGATACTGTGCCACTGCGGGGGTACACTTCTCCATCGGGGTCATCGATGAACGGCTTCTCCTCATGGCCATTTTCTTTGGCGGCACTGGGAATATGTCGTCCGACTCCTCAGACAACTGTGCCTATGGAGGAGCACGCTTATAAAGGGAAGGGGCCTTGATGATCAGTCTCTCCTAGTGGCGCTTTCTTTGGTCGGGGCTTCGATCGTGGTGCCCTTCATACCGGGTCCCTCTTTACAGGGCCCTTTTTCAGTGAAGGTCTATCTTGGGGATGGTGAGTGGGCTTGGCATCAGATGCATCAAAGGTTACAGTTTTTCCTTCTCCCACAACCGGTGACAGGTCCCCTTGAATCATTTCTTCCCCTTCTCTCACGGTTGGTGATGGGTCTCCTTGAATCGCTTCTTCTCCTTCTACCGCGGCCACCGGCTCCTGCCCTTAGACTTTTGGTAGACCTTCTGTTGGCACCACAGGATCGTGGTACTCAGCCTCAGTCGTAGCTCTAGGGGTTGACTTATCTATTGACTTGTCGGCATTGTGCTGACCAATAATCTTCCGTGCCACCCTTTTGAAAAGCATAACCGACCAACGACGACTACAACAGGAAGACGGACGGAGGACATCTTCATGCTGGTTGATGTCTACATCTTCCACCGGCGCCGTCCGCTCGTTGGGCCCGCCCCACCGAGCATCTCTCGGGTCGCGCTCGTCTATACAGGCGTGCAGCACATCGAACTCGGTGAGTAGGCGATGAAGTAAACTACGCACATCATCATCACCATGTGGAGCATCAACATTAGGCTTGTCGTCCGCCAACTATCGTCGAGAACTTTTTTGGGAGATTGTGTTCAGGGGAATAGTCCCCACCCTATTTTCCGATAACTCGTCGGCTTCTTTTCTTTGGATCCTCTTCTTCTTCTTCTTTTGCTGTTGGGCCTACATTTTTCTTTGTTGCTCTCCTTGGCGGGGAAGGCCGTCAGGCCCTCTTCTTTAAGTTACCCAATTGGGACGACCTCACAGAGGTTTCCTTGGTCTTTTCTATTCCACGGCCAACAAGTGCAATTTCTTCATCATTAGCTGGGACAAGACCAAAAAACTGCAAAGAATGCAGGGGATAAGATGTCAACCTAACAATATAGTACATTAAGCATTAATATTACATAGATCAGAACGACATGATATTACACATAAAGCTAGTATATTATACAGGACTAGTTACACAGGATGGGAAATATCTTACACTGGATGTTAGTATATTATACTTTAAACAAGAATATTACATAGTAATAACAACAAATTAGATAGACAAATTGAACATCACACAAGATTAAAATAAACTCACCTCTTTCCCTTCCAAGGATTTTAAAAGCAGACCGATTGATGATGCCTTGATGAATGTACTCTCCCCATAACACAGTATACGAGGTGTCCGACCAACGCGTTGTTTCTTCACGCTTCCGGATACCTCGTAGAACCCGATAATGAGGGTGATTGAGCACCCTTTCAGGTATCCGATAATGCGGCCGTTATGGGAAGATCGGTCATCAGCCACCTGTGGATGGCATGCGCCCAGGTGTAGTTGTCGATAGTCTCCAGGTTGTCGACATACCTGGGCACGAAGGTGGGCACATTTAGGTAAGTATTCAGGAAGAAGATGGTGGTCATGAAGAACACGACAAGGAGCTTCACGAAAGTCCCCTCTGTTCCAGACTTCCCTCAAACAAGTATAAACAGGTTAGTCTTGATGGCATCGCGATGCTGGTTGTGCATTTTGTTCAAGTAGGCAAGCTCAAAGTCAGATGACCCCCCTCGTGCCTGATGGAGACAATTTATCCCACGCAGGGGACGCCCATAACGACTGCGATGTCCTCCGGCCTGAACTCGAGCATGTTGTCTCCAATCTTGAACCGTTCTATTCGGGCGTATATACAAAGCAGCTCGTCCCCCTTTCTTGGACCACGACCGCCAAGTCCATCAGGTGAGCAAAAGGGTCTGGCAGAGGATCTGCTAGTGAATATTCTTCATCTCTTTTTTCAATCCCTCTGTTGTCTACACGACAGGAGCCAGGTAACACCTAGCATTGACCAGAGTGGTAGCCATTTTTTTATTCAATTAAAATTACACAAAATCATCAGATTTTACACAGCAGAAAGATATTTTACACATGAGGAAATGTATATTACACAGAAAAATCCAAAACCAAAAATAATACACACGAAAGCCTGAAACCCATACCACCGTAAGTCGGATTCTATACAAGAAATCCAAAAGAATACACACAAAAAGCACACAATACCAACTGTTAGGTTGTTTCCAAGCCAGTTGAGGGTATTTTTGTCATTTCCCCGCCTTTTGATTTTGGAACTTAAACAATGGCATTTCCATGGCCAATTAACAGCACATTAAACACCATTAGTGCCATCAGGATTTGATTGGAATTATTTTGAAAAGGAGGGACCTCTGAAGAATAAGCAAACTTCAAGGGTTTTTTAAGGAATCTACAAACTATGGAGGGACTTATAGGTAATTACATGCTATTATTATTATTATTATTATTATTATTATTATTATTATTATTATTATTATTATTTCTAAGATACTTTTTTATTCAATATAACTCCTTTCCTTCTTAATATTATATTATTTATCTTCATTTTTCTAATAGGATAATAGTAAACCTCAACCTATCCATTTTTTTTTATAACTGATTCGCATTAACATGATGGAATTTTAATAGAAATAGAGCTTAAAAACCAAATATAAACAAGATAGATAGATAAATAAATAAATAAATAGAAAGATAAATAAATAAACAAACATTTAGATAGATAAATATATAAATCAATAAATCGACAAATAGACAGATAAATATAAATAGACAAATAGATATAGATAGATAGATAGATAAATTAATTAATTAATAGACAAATAAATAAATAGATAGATAGATAGATAGATAAATTAATTAATTAATAGATAAATAAATAAATAAATAAATAGATAGATAGATAGATAGATAGATAGGTAGATAGATAGATAGATAGATAGATAGATAGATAGATAAAAAAAATTTAATTGATAAATAAGTAAATAATTTAATTAATTAATTAATAGATAAATAGATAAATATATAGATAAATAAATAAATACATAAATAAATAGATAAATAGATAAATAAATAAATTGATAAATAAATAGATAAATAAATAAATACATAAATAAACAGATAAATAGATAAATAAATAAATTGATAAATAAATACATAAATAAACAAATAAATACATAAATAAATAAAAACATAAATAAATAGATAAATAAATAAATAAATAGATAGATAAATAAATAAATAAATAGATAAAAAATTAGAGAAATAAATAGATAGATAAATAGATAGATAGATAGATCAATAAATAAATAAATAGATCAATAGATCAATAAACAGATAAATAAATAGATAAATAAATAAATAAAGAGGTAAATAAATAGATAGATAAATAGATTGATAGATAAATAAATACATCCATAAATAGATAAATAAATAGATAGATAGATAAATAAAATTGACAAATAAATAAATAGATAGATAAATAGATTAATAGATTAATAGATTAATTAATTAATTAATTAATTAAAAGATAGATAGTTAAATAGATAAATAAATAAATAAATAGACAAATAAACAAATAGATAAATAAATAGATAAATTAATAAGTAAAGAAATAGATAAATAAATAGATAAACAAATAAATACATAAATAAATCTATAGATGATAATATAAATAAATATATATATATATATATAGACAAATAAATAAATAAATAAGGGAAAATTACTGTTTACCTCTTAAGAATTTAAAAACTTCCCAAACAACCCTTGTGAGTTTTGAATACCTCAGACAAACCTTCCTTTATTGTTTCACTTCCTTTTTGCTCCTTACAGGTCACTAGGACTCCATGTTATGAAATTCCATCCTTGCCATTAAAAATAGTAGGAAAACAACCGCCCAATCACATCATATTAAATCTTTTTGCATACATTTTTTCATTTTTTTTTGCATTCTTTTTTGTTAAACAGTAACAGAAACAAAAGAATATGTTAACAAAGAACTCATTTCTTAAACAAAGAACTCATTTTTTTAAACAGAAACCTCATTTCTTAAACAGAAAATTCATTTTTTAAAATAGAAAACTCATTTTTTAAAATAGAAACCTCATTTCTTAAACAGAAAATTCATTTGTTAAACAAAAACCTCATTTCTTAAACAGAAAACTCATTTTTTAAACAGAAACATTGATATTTAAATAGAAAAACCAATATATATGTGACAAATTAATCTTGGGTATAAAAACCAATTGATCTTGGCCACTCATACATATTTAAATAGAAACAGCGGTATTTAAGCACTTTTTTAAATGTAAACACAATATAATAAACAAAAAATCGATAGTTAAACAAAGACAACCAAGCATAAAGACGGTCGTTCTTTATTATATGGAGATAATGATATTTACATTACAAATTTAATAATTTTGTGAAAAAGGATTTAGGTTAGCATGATTACATTATAACTACAAACAAAAGAATTTAGGTTAGCATGAAGAGTAATGCAAATACTCATTTTTTAAACAGAGAGCTCATATTTTTATACAAAAACCTTATTTCTTAAACAGATAACTCATTTTTTTAAACAGAAACCTCATTTCTTAAACAGAAACCTCATTTCTTAAACAGAAAACTCATTTTTTAAACAGAAACCTTATTTGTTAAACATAAACATTGATATTTAAACAGAAAAACCAATATTTACATGACAAATTAATTTTGGGTATAAAAACCAATTAATCTTGGTCACTCATACATATTTTAATTGAAACAACGATATTTAAACACATTTTAAATGTAACCATAGATAGTTAAATAAAGACAATCAAGCATAAAGACGACCATTCTTTATTATATGGAGATAACGATATTTACATTAAAAATTCAATAAGTTTGTGGAAAAGAATTTAGGTTAGCATGATTACATTATAACTACAAACAAAAGAATTGAGGTTAGCACGAAGAGTAATGAATGTACTTATTTCTTAAACAGAAAACTTATTTTTTAAAAAGAACCTCATATTTTAAATATAAAGCTCATATTTTAAACAAAAACCTCATGTTTTAAATAGAAACTCATTGCACCCTAGGGCATTATGGCCAAAGCATGTCACACTTGCCACAACTTCCCATGCAAGGAACAATTTCGTCCAAAAAATTTCAAATTAACTCTATCAATCACTGTTAGATGCTTGGGGGTTTAAAAAATTATTGTATTCAAAAGGAAGGGGTTTTTATGGATATTCAAATTTAGGGGGAGAATCTGTATGTATTGCAAATTTTGGGGGTGTTTTTAGCAATTTCCACAATAAATAAATAGATAGATAGAAAAATACATAGAAAAATAGAGAAACAAATAGATAGATAAATAGATAGATAGATAAATAAATAGATAAATAAATAAATAGATAAAATCACTGTCTCATCATTTAAACTTCATCATCAATGGTATTTTCTTCTTGGTCTCTATCACTCGCTCCAAGTTGAGAAGATCCAGCATTCCAAGCAACCGTTGCAGGATTTAACATCTTAGTAATTTGAAACAAAAATATCTTGATTTTATTCTGGCTTTGCACTATACTTTTTTGTGAGTCCTCTAAGCTTCGTCGTTTTTTTTACACTACCGTCACTTCTTCTTGTAGATTATCAACTTCAACAGAAGAACGTGGAATTTGATTAACTAGTGGACTACAAGCTGAGTAGGATTCTTCCCCAGTACTATTGGAAGAAGACAATATATTTTTTCGACGTGGCGTGGTTCTTAACTTGCGGGTCAAATTTAGGATGAAAAGATTCATCAACACCATATTTCTGGCTCATTGAAGAAGTATAACAGTCCTACAAATATATGAAACTTGCATTAGTGCTAGATTAAACATAATAAAAAAATTATAAACATAAAAGAAACATAAATTTATACAAGTAATTAAAAAACAATTATAAAATAGAATTACTTACACTATCAGATTTAGACTTATTATCAACATAATCACCGAGGCCCTTCTCATGTTTGTGGGTGCGATTAAATACTTCTCCATATGTTGGTTTCTGAATTAATTGTTTTGCCTACATGTAGATATGGAATAAATTATGTATGGTCATAAAAACTAAAATAAAAATGTAAAGCATCCAAAAAAATCAACTTTAAGCAATAAAAATCATGTATACCATCCTCTCCGCATGAAGCAAAAAAGGAATTGATCCACGAGTGTGTTTGGTAATGCTTCCATCTTTTTCAGTAATCCTATTTTGTTTGGCTTTTTTAGATCAATTTTTCCATGCTTCATTATTCCAAACATTGTTAATTAATTGTACCAAATATCAACTCTTATCCAACCTTCATTATAGCCTTTGCATTTGGCAATATCACTAACACCAAAATGCTTCTTTGCCCGACTCCTTCTTCCATCATTCCTTTAAATCATTCTTTACATGTAGTATCCCATATTTTTCTTACGACATTTGTTTTTTCTACAAGCCACACAAATTTCTCCTAACAAAATATATATAAATCAAATGTTACCAACACAAGTTTAAAGCCATACGAATGATACAAAATATTCAAAGTGCAGAGATAGTAAACTATTTTCATGGAATAGAAGATCATCAAATTTTGGGTTTCTAAAGACAAGTATTGTATACCTTAGTCATCTATCTACTTAGAATATAATTCCATTTTTTTAGAAAATATTGATGCAAACTAATAAATAAATACGCTTCCAAGATATATTTAATGGAGAACACATATTCAAAATGCATTGCTATCCAAGAAGACAAATACAAGAGTAGAGTCAAATTTTATAACAAAAACTAAAAATAAAGAATCAAATTATAGATATATTCAACACGCATTTCTATCTATCTAAGAATATCTTAATTTATGAGAACTTTAGGGAAAAGAAGATAGCATGAATTGTTTGATATGTAATTCTTATTACTATATTTCAACAATCAAGCACCAAATTTCATGTTTTGTTGATTACCAATAATAATAATAATTCAACTACATAGACAGCATGTATGTCACGCCCCGAACCCGGCTCACCAGACCCGGTGCGCAGACAAACGACCGCAGACCCACAAGGCGTGAGCCCCATAGGCCTGTAAGGCCTCAAAATCTGATCCAGGACTGGCAAAACTATAATAACCCAACTGAGTTACAAGATTACAAACTCTACAAAGTACACAATACTTGGATATAGAAGTCCAAAATACAAAATACAGGGATACACAATAACAAGAACTTAACATTTACAATAGGATAAGACAACAACTACAGACAATCTCTCAAGATCCACGCCGATCTATCACTTTTGATCTGAAAAGGATTTAAAGAAAATCCATGAGCTCACTAGCCCAGTAAGTAATCCAGAAATTGTTTTAAAATAACAGACTTTACGAATCTCGATTTCAGATATTAAGAATAATTCAAAGTTTAAACATAGTTTAAACAAATACAAAATAAATGGTTCAACAGAGGTATAGTTCTCAAGTAGTAACGCTATTCAAGATAACTAAAATCAAAAGAATACCGGGTTTCTAAACTGCGAATAATTATTCGCCAGAAATGAGCATAGGTCTTCAAAACATAATTTAAACAAAACAAAATACAAAGTGAAATATTCTAATAAAGAATATTTACAAATATGATTATTCGGAATTCAAAACCCAGAAATACGATATCAAAAATACAGAAAATTTCAAGGCGGGACAAATATTTGTGTTTTTGCAGAAATTCAAAATCAAAAGGGCAAACCCAAAAAAAATAACAAATTCAAGAGTAAGTCTCCAAATTCACTGTAAGTGCCAAAGGTCATTTGTTTATCCTCGGTGACAGATCCGAGCCAAAATAACAGATATCATTTATTTACCCTCGGTGACCCGAGATTGAATACCAGGTGGCCGTTGATTATTTCACCGAGCGGACACGGTCGCGAGCTGCGATCTCACTTTCCCAAAATTACTTGTCGACAAGGTCGAGTTTAACCCCCAGCGAGGGGTTGCATATCGCTCATTTGGAGACCAAAGCATTCAAACAAAAAAACTCAAGGTTGAAATGCGAGAATATTCATGAATTTTTCCAAATATTCAAACAAAAGCGAAATATACAATTTCATAATCCCAATTTAGGAAAAAATAACTGAAAATACAGAAATTACTTACAAAATTAAATAAATAATTTCCCAAATCATTACTAAAAACTAATCACTATGTACATTTATATCTCACAAGCTACGCATAACAATACTTCTAATATGTCTCATTCCAAAATGCATAACTCCCGAATTTAACATCAAATGCAAAAGATATTTTTGTAGTAAGTAACTTAGGAAAATTCTGAACCTTTTCCTTGTTTAATACTTGACCCAATTTTAGTCTCCGAGAATGAGAAAGATCATGTTAAATCTGAAGATTACTGCATATAGATGTCATCATGTGCAAGTCTTTTTTAATGGCTCATAACTCATAATCTATAAATCCAATAAACATGAAATTTTTGCAAATTGAAGGTCATGGTAATAAGGAATATGTTCTATTCTGAACACTTTGCCTAATTTTACATATTAAATCCGGAAATTGGCCTCTAAATCTGCATGTCTACACAATAATACCTCCAAGACATGTCAACTATAATTGATCATATCTTATAGAATATATATCCAATAAATATGAAATTTGGCAGGTAGATAGATCAAAGAAATCATTACAACTTTTCAATTTTAATCATCTGGAAATTGTGCTTCTATGACCTCCGAATTTAGGCCCCAATTCCCATTCAACTCATTATCATAACTTAAAAATTCATTCTAGCAATTTCATGCATGAACATAGAATGTCGAAGTCTCAAATCTGTAATAATCCAGCCCAATAAACCTTGAAATATTGACTCTAAACCACCAAATCATTTAATTTATTTCCCAAGTGCTAACCTCACAATTTCATTAAGGATACCATCAAGGAAAAGCTATGATCTCCAAACTAGACAGTAAGTTAAAACCTGTCATTCAAGACTCAACCTTGCCTCAGAGTTATAGTACAACATTTCTCTTGATGTATTCACATCTAACATTCACCCCCATTAACATTTTCTCTAAACACATATATGCCCAACAGAACTGTACATCGTCTCAATATTATCAATAATTAGCATACACTCTTTAAAACATAAAAGCATCGACTATATATTAACTCAAGAGCTTTGATCTTATCCTCATACCATAATATGATCGTAACCCCATCGTATACGAACAAATAGATAAATAAGGAACTGGTTACAACCAAATATTATAATATATATGATGTGTTAACATTTCAAGATAAGTAGTAGTCATTCTAAAAATAACATACCAAAACATAAATACTAAGTTTATAGCTAATTAAGGCCACAAATCAGAAATACATGAAAATACCTATTCGACAATAAATAATTTTATGATTAATAACAATAAGCAGGAATATCATAATAAAATAATAGATAATAATTTTGGCAAGAAAAAGAAATTCTTCCAATTATGAAAACATGAGTTCTCGGGGATTACTTACCTAAAAGAGAATCCTTCAACTTCTAAGACTCCAGTCGACACTAAAGCAACTTCTTGGGGTCTGTGAGAATAGCTTTGACATGCTATATGTTGGGGTATTAGAAGTTATCCAACAAGAGAGTGGTGTTAGCAAGAGGAATAGAGACAAACCTAACACCACCAACATACTCAACAAGACTAATGGCTTCCTTCACAGTATTAATCTCATGAGGCAGATCAAGAATAGTGTACTTAAATCACAAGGAAAAACATGAGCTATAGCTCTTGCCATAGTTACAGTCCCTCCACCAACTTTAACGAATGACTTCAACCCATAAAACACGTCCCTGAAAGTCACAATGACAACATCATCAACAAGCACCGAATCACTAGTCATACCATCATTGAACATCTTGTTAAACTCCAACTTCTCATCACCACATCCCCCAACCGATTGCCAAAAAAATAAAACACAAAAGGAGTCTCCTTTGAGCTCTCGAACCATGGACTCGAGGACATGTGAAGAGCCACGCATGATTGGGTTGGCATGAGTAGATGCTTTGTGGCTCTGGAAGGATCTTGCTTTTTGGCGAAAAAAACACTAAGCAAACTAGTGTGATCATGAAGAGACCAAAAGCTTCAACCTTTGATGGTGAGATAGAGAGAGAGTAGAAGAAAGCTCAATGAGCTCCATCTCGACCTTTTTCCTTTTTTTTTTTTTGAAGGTTTCTAGAGAGAGAGAAAGTGAGAACTAGATGGCTACCAAATAATGTGAACAAGCTTCTCTCGGTTTTCAAGGTTTGCATGGAACGAGGTCAAGAATCCCGGCTTGAAAGGTCTTTACAAATGAATGGAAACAAGGCTGGGGCCCACAATACTCTCCCCCTTAGAAGGAGTTTAGTCCTCTAAACTCACACTTGGTCATAACAAAAGCCTATTCTCCAGACTTAGACGGTCTATCAAAAATCTAGGTCATGATCAAGCTACAAGTACAACTGATGGCTACTAACAAGAAGTGAAGTAGTAATACATATCTATAGGTTGCCTCTTACAATATTGACACAAAATAGAAGTTAAAACTCTGACTCCTAGTATTACTCCTTAATCACCAATCATAGTTCTATTAGCTATACCATTGTAATTCTTAAGCTTTACTTAGCTGTGAGTTGTCAACGACTGCTAGGTTTAAAACTTCAAACACACAATCCTCACTTATACATCATCATCATCATCATCATAATAGCCAAAGACCCAA
Source organism: Dioscorea cayenensis subsp. rotundata (assembly GCF_009730915.1). Classification (NCBI taxonomy): domain Eukaryota; kingdom Viridiplantae; phylum Streptophyta; class Magnoliopsida; order Dioscoreales; family Dioscoreaceae; genus Dioscorea; species Dioscorea cayenensis. The sequence goes on along the minus strand of NC_052485.1, from coordinate 18,177,188 downwards.
CTTTGTAACCATAAATCATTTTAAGATAACCTCATCAAAATGATGACCTAAAATACAAAATAAAGACCACTCACTTAAGCGATATCACCGATCGCATCACACGAACATAGTAGAATTCATCACAATTATTACTATGGATCAAAACCAAACAAGTCCAAAAATATCAAACAAACTCAAATTCTTCTTCAACTGAAAACCATCTTTCTGATAAAATTAACAAGTCAAAACCATTACTTAGTTACATCACTAAGATCAATAGCAAAAGACAATTTCTCAAATTACGACAAGTTTACAATAACTGACATACCTCGAGCACAAGCCTTAACTTAAACAAATATCCCTACCTTAAAAGCAATAGTATAATAATTACCTTGACGATCAACAAGTATCCACCGAAGTTAAAATTTTCTTGAATTATCCACAAACAAATATTCTAAATTTATACATCAATGGTTGTACAAGATTAATTACATCCACTTGAATATCATGGCATGAATCCTTTCATAAGCAGGATGAAACATTAAGGTAATAAAGCTCATTTTACTCCTCTAAGATAATTCTCCAATGGATATCTATTGTTAATCGAAGATATATTGCAACTGAACGAACTGAAACCTCATGCCATGCAGAATTATTCTTTGTATTCAGAGCGATAAGATCATCATCAACTATAAGAATTGTTGTTCCTCGGAATTTCCAAAGCATCTCTTACCACCAACAGCTCAAATCAATACTTCAACAAAACAAGGCCATTGACAAGCACAAATTTAATTTACAAACTGTTTTGGCCTGCAGATATGTTAAAGAAACACATCTAACTAAGTAGTGTACCAGAGGCAACCTTTCTACAATTTAGGAAACAAAGAGCAAAGGATCTAAATGCACAAATGATTACCATAAATACAAAATTTGAATCACAACCCAAGGAAAAATTGGCAATTACCAAAATGGATAATCCAGTGGATAACAATGAATCAAATAGTTTAGCACCTGAGCCATGTCAAATATGTGAAGCGAAATGACAAGATAAGAGAGTTTCTGAAAGGGAGGCACCACTCACCCCACTTGACTCTGGCACAAAACTTGCTTTAGGACGAAAGGAAAGGATTTCCTTTTCAAAGAATAAGATAATCCACAAGATATCCCTTTTATAGTTAGAAAAGTTGCACATACAGGTAATTAATGCTCAAACTGCACAATTATGGGCGATGCAGATGACCGATGGTAGAAAGTGATTACTCTTAAAAGGCCAAAATCAAAGTAATCGTCGGCAACAACAAGTGCATTTACGCTGGAGGATCTGGAATATAAATCAAAGCTTTACAAGGCATGGAGACTAGACTAAGACTCAAGATGCTCTATTGAGGCAAATTTGAAAGTGAGGTGACAATGTAGACTCAACAGGTAATCAGAACCCATTTCTAATGTCATTAACTCGATCTGGGTTCAAATTCTGAACAACACTTCAGGTTAAACACTTCCATCTAATACACTAAGACAACTAAATCAAACAAGACCGAATCCCTCTGATACCACTAAATTTGTCACGCCCTCACCGGACCCATGCGAGACAAACGACCGCAGACTCCACAAGGCGTGAGCCCCATAGGCCTCGCAAGGCCTCAAAAATCCCGATCCGGGGATCTGGCAAAACTATAATAACCCAACCGAAGTTACAAGATTACAAACTCTACAAAGTACACAATACTTGGATATAGAAGTCCAAAAATACAAAAATACTGAGGATACACAATAACAAGAACTTAACATTTACAATAGGATAAGACAACAACTACGAGACAATCTCTCAAGATCCACGCCCGATCTATCACTTTTTGATCCGAAAAAGGATTTAAAGAAAATCCATGAGCTCACTAGCCCGATAAGTAATCCGAAAATTGTTTTTAAAAATAATGGACTTTTACGAATCTCGATTTCGGATATTAAGAATAATTCAAAGTTTAAACATAGTTTAAACAAATACAAAAATAATCGGTTCAACAGAGGTATAGTTCTCAAGTAGTAACGCTATTCAAGATAACTAAAATCAAAAGAATACCGGGTTTCTAAACCTGCGAATAATTATTCGCTGTAAATGAGCATAGGTCTTCAAAAACATAATTTAAACAAAACAAAATACAAAGTGAAATATTCTAATAAAGAATATTTACAAATATGATTATTCGAATTCAAAACCCGAAAATACGATATCAAAAAAATACGTAAAAATTTCAAGGCGGGACAAATATTTGTGTTTTTTTGCGAAATTCAAAAATCAAAAAGGGCAAACCCAAAAAAATAACAAATTCAAGAGTAAGTCTCCAAATTCATCGTAAGTGCCAAAGGTCATTTGTTTATCCTCGGTGATGATCCGAGCCAAAAATAATGAGATATCATTTATTTACCCTCGGTGACCCGAGATTGAATACCAGTGGCCGTTGATTATTTCACCGAACGGACACGTGCTAAACTGCAGCTCTCACTTTCCCAAAAATTACTTGTCGACAAGGTCGGATTTAACCCCCACGCGAGTGGTTGCATATCGCTCATTTGGAGACCAAAGCATTCAAACAAAAAAACTCAAGGTTGAAATGCGTAATATTCATGAATTTTTCCAAATATTCAAACAAAACGTAAATATACAATTTCATAATCCCAATTTAGGAAAAAAATAACTCGAAAAATACAGAAATTACTTACAAAAATTAAATAAATAATTTCCCAAATCATTACTAAAAAAACTAATCACTATGTACATTTATATCTCACAAGCTCTGCATAACAATACTTCTAATATGTCTCATTCCAAAATGCATAACTCCCAGAATTTAACATCAAATGCAAAGATATTTTGTAGTAAGTAACTTAGGAAAATTCTGAACCTTTTCCTTGTTTAATACTTGACCCAATTTTAGTCTCCGAGATTGAGAAAGATCATGTTAAATCTGAAGATTCTGCATATAGATGTCATCATGTGCAAGTCTTTTTAATGGCTCATAACTCATAATCTATAAATCCAATAAACATGAAATTTTGCAAATTGAAGGTCATGGTAATAAGGAATATGTTCTATTCTGAACACTTTGCCTAATTTTACATATTAAATCCGGAAATTGGCCTCTAAATCTGCATGTCTACACAATAATACCTCCAAGACATGTCAACTATAATTGATCATATCTTATAGAATATATATCCAATAAATATGAAATTTGGCAGGTAGATAGATCAAAGAAATCATTACAACTTTTTCAATTTTTAATCATCTGGAAATTGTGCTTCTATGACCTCCGAATTTAGGCCCCAATTCCCATTCAACTCATTATCATAACTTAAAAAAATTCATTCTAGCAATTTCATGCATGAACATAGAATGTCGAAGTCTCAAATCTGTAATAATCCAGCCCAATAAACCTTGAAATATTGACTCTAAACCACCAAATCATTTAATTTATTTCCCAAGTGCTAACCTCACAATTTCATTAAGGATACCATCAAGGAAAAGCTATGATCTCCAAACTAGACAGTAAGTTAAAAACCTCGCTCATTCAAGACTCAACCTTGCCTCGTAGTTATAGTACAACATTTCTCTTGATGTATTCACATCTAACATTCACCCCCATTAACATTTTTCTCTAAACACATATATGCCCAATGAATCAGTACATCGTCTCAATATTATCAATAATTAGCATACACTCTTTAAAACATAAAAAGCATCGACTATATATTAACTCAAGAGCTTTGATCTTATCCTCATACCATAATATGATCAGTAACCCCATCAGTATACGAACAAATAGATAAATAAGGAACTGGTTACAACCAAATATTATAATATATATGATGTGTTAACATTTCAAGATAAGTAGTAGTCATTCTAAAAATAACATACCAAAACATAAATACTAAGTTTATAGCTAATTAAGGCCACAAATCGAAATACATGAAAAATACCTATTCGACAATAAATAATTTTTATGATTAATAACAATAAGCGGGGAATATCATAATAAAATAATAGATAATAATTTTTGGCAAGAAAAAAAGAAATTCTTCCAATTATGAAAACATGAGTTCTCGGGGATTACTTACCTAAAAAGAGAATCCTTCAACTTCTAAGACTCCAATCGACACTAAAGCAACTTCTTGGGGTCCTGTGAGAATAGCTTTGACATGCTATATGTTGGGGTATTAGAAGTTATCCAACAAGAGAGTGGTGTTAGCAAGAGGAATAGAGACAAACCTAACACCACCAACATACTCAACAAGACTAATGGCTTCCTTCACAGTGATTAATCTCATGAGGCGGATCAAGAATAGTGTACTTAAATCACAAGGAAAAAAACATGAGCTATAGCTCTTGCCATAGTTACTGATCCCCTCCACCAACTTTTAACGAATGACTTCAACCCATAAAACACGTCCCCCGAAAGTCACAATGACAACATCATCAACAAGCACCGAATCACTAGTCATACCATCATTGAACATCTTGTTAAACTCCAACTTCTCATCAGCCCACATCCCCCAACCGATTGCCAAAAAAATAAAACACAAAAGGAGTCTCCTTTGAGCTCCCGAACCATGGACTCAGGGACATGTGAAGAGCCACGCATGATTGGGTTGCCATGAGTAGATGCTTTGTGGCTCGGAAGGATCTTGCTTTTTTTGGCGAAAAAAACACTAAGCAAACTAGTGTGATCATGAAGAGACCAAAAAGCTTCAACCTTTGATGGTGAGATAGAGAGAGTAGAAGAAAGCTCAATGAGCTCCATCTCACCCTTTTTCCTTTTGAAGGTTTCTAGAGAGAGAGAAAGTGAGAACTAGATGGCTACCAAATAATGTGAACAAGCTTCTCTCGGTTTTCAAGGTTTGCATGGAACGAGGTCAAGAATCCCGGCTTGAAAGGTCTTTACAAATGAATGGAAACAAGGCTGGGGCCCACAATGTATGTCTTAAAAAAATGTGAAAATTTCTATCCAAGAAGACAAACATAAGAGTAGAGTAAAATTTAAAACAAAAATTAAAAATAACGATCAAATCATAAACATATTCAAATGCATTCTATCCATCATCAAAAACAAGCATCCAATTCACCTACATAATGTGTTACTCACAAACATATAAGAAACTATTACAACCATGAAAAAAGACATATGTATCATGTACTGCATACATTTTAAAATATATAAAAAATTTAAAGTCGATACGCAACTGAAATTTTGCTAACATATCCTCGTTAGTATTATTAGGAGTTTTTTCCCATGTTGGCCATGCATCATTGAAGTTAAGTTGTAGAGATTTTGTAATTGTTCTAACAATTTTAGGATCAACAAATTTCCTATAATAATGCAACAAAATAATATTAGTTTATATTAATTACATAAGATTTTAGCATAAAAACAAAGAATTGCAAATGAAAAACTCATCATGTTAGGTAGGAATGAGGACTCAATCATTAGCATTTGTTGGTGTAGGTATTACTTTATTTGGACATCTTGAAAGTTTCCTTGCTTCTGCATCATGGGTAAAAGCATCCTCAGTTTTTTCCAACCCAATATCTGGATTTTTGGTCTTTGGAACCTCTGTTGATGGAGTTTGTGAGTCAATCATATGGTTCATCAAAGGTGAACTCTTCAATGGTGATGGAGTAGGTCTAAACCATGCTCCCCATGCATTTGGAGGTTCTTCGACTGCTCCGCCTCCAAAGCCTTTCTTAGCTTTAGATTTATTTAAAGTTTTTCCTTTGGGCATGATATCTTAAATAAAACAATAAGCAAAAAGTTAGTACTTACCTATAAGTGATTGAATATTTTTTTTTTAAAAAAATGTTAATGGTAACAATTTAAATCAATCAACAACATTCAAATTCTAAAAACACATAAAAGCTTTCCTGTTAAGCATGTTATCTTAAATAAAACAATAAGATACTATTTTAGTAATAAATATACTCTACTATAAATGTATAAATATTCATTAAAAAAACCCTAATAGTAACAAATAATTCTAGGACAAAGTTGCATCATAAACAGATAAATATATTGTTCTTGTTCTTGTTCTTGTTCTTGTTCTTCATCATCATCTATAATTGTGTAAATATATTCCTAACCATCATCATCATCATCTTCTTCTTCTACTTCTTCTTCTTCTTCTTCTCCTTCTTCTTCTTCTTCTTCTACTTCTTCTCTCGCTTCTTCTTCTTCTTCTTCTTCTTCTTCTTCTTCTTCTTCTCTTCTCTTATCCTCTAAGACTTCATCCACTTCTTCAATATCACAATGAACAAGTATTCTTTCATTATCAAGATCTTTTGAGTATATAACATTTCTTGGTATAGACACTTCAACTTCTTGGTAAACCTCTTTATTTAAATCGAGGACTTCTCGATCACTAGTACAAAGCGAAATCTACTTCTTGTCTTGGTTTTGAACACAACCCACAAATACTGCTGATGTCGAGTTGTTGAATGATAAAGGTTATAATAAAATTGATGATATTACGGCTAACACAAATGGTTCATTAGTAGCAAGTACTAATATATAATTTACTTCTATAAGGCCATAGCGGGGATCCACACGAGCTCCTTTATCTGTATCTAACCAATGACAATTAAAAAAGATAACTCAATTTCCAATCCCAAAATACTCCAGTTTAATTATATACACCAAGACAACATAAAAGTTTAGATCAAAATCATTGTAATAACTTCCCTTCACGCATACACCGCAATTCAATGACAACCGATTATGACTATATTCTTTGGTATGAAACTTGAAACCACTCACAAAGTAACCTTTGTAGCATATTACCAAACTAGATGGCCCACGAGCAATTTGAGATATATGAGAATCAATTTGGGAGAAATGCTCTTGGACCTAAAAGAAATATCAAATTTTAATAGGAAGACAATTTTACGAAACTAGAATGATTATAAATTATATGTAATTTAATGCTTACATATTGTTTAAACCATGATGTAAATGTGGATTCTCATATTTTTTCTAATTTATTATCAGTAATATGTGGTGTTTCCTTCCTCACATTCTAATCAAATATCCTAAATCATGTGAAATACAAGTTAGAGTAAGTAATAATTTTCAATACTACATAGTTGAATACAAATAAACAAATATTACTTACTCAATGTATGGAACCATTTCATCAAAATTCATTAGGACATAGATTTTTGTAGCCAAATACTCATTTGTTGTTAAATATTGAGTGTTATTTTCTTTCAGATCAAGGGATGGCCAGGATGTCTAAAAATCGAAAGACGTCCCATGTGATCCATCTCGCCTCCATCATCATTATGTGGCACTCGAGTGAACTTTGTTTGCACATCCTCTTCAAAATACAAGGCACAAAAAGATGCAATCACCTCTGACACACCCCTTGCGAGTGCGTACCTCAAGTGCACAGGTTGTCGAAGTAATAAAGTACCCTGGTAAGTGGGTAGTCATATCCACAGGGAATAGTGATTAGAAACACAAGAATTGCCATTTAACTATGGTGAAGATGAGTCAAATTGGTGTGAACAATATCGATACAAATAGAAATAAAAAGAACAAAAAGGAGCCACAATAAAATGATAGGAGTGGCAATCAATAGAAAGTGGGGCACCCAAACATTGCTCACCCTAGGACTATTGCTTCAAGTGCAAGGCCAATCATTGTATCTCCTAGCTAATGTTTAATAAGTCATGGAAATCCTTAAACACACGGTCCCAAACCTAAAGTCAACTGTGACTAACCCTGCACTATACCCCGGCGGAAAGGAATGCTCTCAACGCCTCACATTGTGCAAAGTTGCATAAAGCTCTAGGGACTCCAAGTGATAAACCCTATTCCCTAATCTAGATCTAACTCTTTGGTTAAGGCGAAAGACCTCTAGTCACAATTAAGCCCCAGCATTAAGCATTACTTCAACGCTTCACTTTATTGCTTGCACAACTAAGCCCCAACAGAGTTTCTCTCTTAGCACTTCACTCTATTATAACCGCAAAGAACTCTTGGAACACGGAGGTAGGATAAATCACACCGGGAGGGAAAAAGAACGTTTTGTTACCTCTCGACTCACCCTCTCAACCGTCTACAATCTAGCTTTGTCTAACCCTCATGGTGTGTCACTCATCCACAAGGATTAGCAAGATGAATTCTCAACCCTAGTGTCACTCTAAGGGAAAATCACTTCGACAATTAAAGAAAACATAATGAAAGGTCAATGAAACAAAATCATTCTAGGGTTTACAAGTTCAAGCACCCACTAGGGGTTTAGCTCTTTATGGAGCAAGATACAATCAATAATGAAATCGGAAATAAAAATATGCAATCCATAAGTAAAACCCCCTTGTAGTCTGTATCGATGGTCTTGTGGAGTAGATTCGTCTTCTACAAAGGTTCCCTCATCAAGCCTAGGGCACACCTCGCCGAATCGATGCCGACAAAAGCTCCCCAAATAGCTATCTTCTGAAGGAACACAGAACCACTCCAAAAACTTTGCCAAAGCCTCTCTAAACCCTAGTCGCGAGCGCCTCCAAAGTTGGGAAAAAGATGGGAAAAAGATCCTTCAAAACGTAACAATTCACGGTTTAAATAGGGCTAGAATCAGGCATCAAGACGGGCGTGTGAAATTTCCGCACGCCCGTGTGAATCTCCAGGAATCGAATTTTCAGTGCATTGTAAACAGTACTACTACAGTGATTTGCTATAGCAACTACTATAGTACTTCACCAAAATGCTCCCGAATTTATACTTTTCATCGAGGCCACATGAATAGGCACACATCCATGCAGTAAATCGCGTTGTCTTCAATAAATCATATTTGACGAAAATCTTCCTCGTGTTGCACAAGTGGAGCACATGAGCATGATTTCCTTTGTGTCCATCCAATTTGCATGTTCACTCAAGCACAACGGAGGTTGGCACACACTCACATATCTTTGAGCACAACTTGTGTCTTCACGTTTGTTCACTCTAAGATTTCATCAACAACTTGCATCCACGATCTACTTTGGTTTCTTTCTTTCATACTTGTCTCCACAACCCTACATGCGCAAAAGAACACAAATACACATGCATAAATGATAAAAACCTGAGAAAACCAATGCTCAATGTAAGAAAAGAATACTTTGTATAACTATTACACAAGAACTTATCAACCTCAGTAAAATATGATTCACAAATTGGCCCTTCAATATTTGCAAGATTTTTCACTTTCTTATTGAGATGATGTAGAAACCTTAAAACATTAACCAAATAAATTGTAATTTATTACAAAAGCTCTTAAACATTTAAACTTGCTAAACATGCTAACTATCAAAATTTTATACCTCTTGAACACATACATCCAACGATGATGAACTGGTCCACCCATTTTTGCCTCATAAGGTAAATGGATGACTAAATACTCATCAAAGAAGGCATGTGGAAAAATCTTCTCTAATTTGCAAGCTGTTTCAATGATATTTCTTCCTAAGGTAAATCGATAGTTATTTCAGTGGAGGAAAGGTATCTAAAGAAATTCGAAAGTTCAGTAATTGCATCCCAAATTGTAGCGGGCAACAATCATGAATCGTAATTAGAAGCAATCATTGCATAAATACATGACAGTTATAACTTTTCATTGCATAGACCTTGCCCTCTTCAAAGTTAAACATCTACCTACATTAGAAGCAAAACCATCATGTAGTTTAAGCTATTTGACCTAAGTAAACACTTTGTATCGATCTTCCTTCATTAGAACATATGAAGCTGCAGACGTAAATAGTTTTCCATTTCTTTTAATCAAATGTACAGCTGGACGTTTTTAATATTCTGCTACATCTGATCGTGATTTTACATTGTCTTTTGTCTTACCCTTAATATCCATTATGATATTGAATATATTATCAAACTTATTTTTCTCAACATGCGTGACATCCAAATTATGATGAATCAATTTGTATGGCAATACGGCAACTCCCAAAAACTGCTTTTCTTCACCCAACGATAAGTTACTTCATAACCCTTGGTTTTGGAGGAGGACATTTTGTGCCAAATGTCAAATGTAGGAAGTCGTCAAATTCCTTCAAAATTTCTTCATCTGATAAGCATAGAATAGGTGGATCATAATCAATTCTCAACCTGAATTTACCTCTTTACCTTCTAACAGGATGATAAGAAGGCAAGAATTGTCGATGACAATAAGAAAAACATGATTTTCTCCCATTCGCTAAACTAAATGACTTCAAATTTGTCATACAGTAAGGGCAACATAATTTTCCATGAGTGTCAAAGTAATAAAATACCCAATGAGTCGGGTAGTCGAATCCACAAGGAATAAAAGTATTAGTACTAACTACTTCTCAGTTATGAATGTCTCAATCACAAGAATATGAATGTCTCAAGAAAGCAAGGAAGGGGAAAAAAAAGGGAAGTCTCAATCAATAAAGATGAGGTACCCAAGCAATGCTACCCCTAAGATTTAACATGAAGGCAAGACTTACAAGTGTTTCTAAACCGAGTTAATCGAGTCGAGGAAATTAAAAAATAATCGATCCCTGTCTCCAGACCACCGATACTAGTCCCCTACGAGATCCCAGTGAAGAAATCACTCAATCTCAACACCTCACACCACATATGACTGCAATAGACTTTAGGAATTCCTAAGAGTACACCCAATTCCTAAGGATAGACCTAACCCTACTTCTAGGTGAAAGATCCCTAACCCCCTACAAGGTCTCCTCGGAGAAATCTCTCAATCTCACGCCTTACACCAAATATGGTTGCATAAAGCCTAGGGAATCCAGAGATAGAATATACTAATCGGAAGGAAAAAGGGACACTCCATTATCTCATGACTCACCCTCTCAACCCTCTTCAATCTTGGAGTTTTAGCCCTAATAAAGACCTCTCTCACCAAGGCAAATAAATCATGCAAACAAATCAACCACAAAGATTAATATGGCATGCAAGTAATGAGAAAATAAGATTGAAAGTCAATTAAACTCGGATTTAATAGAAAACACAAAGTAAATCAATACAAAAATAAGATCCTAGGGTTCATATGCCTAAACACCTACTAGGGTTTAGCCCTCCATGGGGCAAATTATAAAACAATTAATGCAATGTAAATCAATGAAAACTATGGAATAAAACCCCCTTGAATTCGTGATGATGGCCTTCATGGGTCTCTCAATGTCATGAAGAATCCTTCTCCGAAGCTAGGTCACTGATGCCTCCCTCTATACTATGACAAAGAAGAGATCAATCAAAGTTGGTGAAGAACGCCCCCAAATTTGCCAGAGACCTCCTTTCCAAACCCTAGCCGCTTTACCTTTCAAACGCTATCAAAAAGTCTCCAAAGAATAGGGCAAAAGGGTTATTTATACTTAAAAACCATGTTTACCACATGCCTCCGCGAGACCATGTGAGCCTCCCACGCGCCCGTGTGGGTTGCAAAACCGCCCACACGACCGAGTGGAAATTTTACCCGGTCGCATAAATATTGTTTTGCCACAATACTTATATAGTACTTTGCTACAATGCTCTTCATAACAAGGCTCCAACACTCTTCTCTTAAGGCCACATGGGCGGGCACACGTTCACGTGGTAGGTTATGAGGTTTATCGTAGTCTAACCATCATTGGAAAAGTTCTTGAGTTCTTCACACAAGTCGGGATATAGGAGTGTGACTGCCTTTGTTCCCTTCCAACTCACAATTTGGCTTGAATTCTCTTGGAAGTTGGCACAGACCCCCATGTGTATGAGCTCATCTTGTGTCTTGATCCTTATGTTGCACAAAAACTCCCAAAAGGTTCCTTCATAACCTATCTTTACTTCCTTTTCTTCTCTCAAGGCCTTCACAACCTATTTGCACAAAGGAACACCAAATACACTTTATGAGACATAAACCATGGTAAAAATGATGCTCAATGCATGTAAAACATATAGAGAAATATGTCTACTCAATCACCCATCAGTGCCTCGTTAGATAGCATATTATATGAAGAAAAGTCACTAATTGTCCATAGTAATGCTTTCACATAATTATTAAAGTCCGAACCCAAACATCCCACAAAATTAGAAACTCATCTAGTAAAGGTCTTAGAATGACATCTATATTCTGTGATGGACTGTTTGGACCAGGAATAACCATGTTAAGGAATAAATATGGTTCTGCATATACATCCAAGGAGGTAGATTGTACATCATGAGCATGACTGACAAACAAGAGTAGGGTCTTGCACCCTACTTAAAAGGGTTAAAACCATCTTTGCATAGCCCTAATATGACATTCCTTACTTCATTGGCAAAAGATTCATATTTGTGATTAAAATGGTGCCATGCTTCTGCATAGGTAGGATGAAGTAGTCCTCCTGGAGGGCTTTAATTGTATGCATGCCAAGTCATATTGTTCATAACATATTTTAACATAAAAAGTCTTTGAAGCCTAGAAATAACAGGGAAATAATTCAAAATATTGAAAGAAATTTTTGAAACCTTCTCTTCTGAATTATTCGGGTTGTATCGTGGATGACCTCATATTGAACAATGATCTAACACTTCAAATTCTTTATAAAACAACATGCAATTATTCTGACATACATGAATTTTAAAATATCAAGGCAATCGTAGGAAGTAGTTTCAGAGAGAGATCTCAATTTTTACTTTGTATTGGATTAGGATCAATTACTTTGAGAGGAGAATCGTCTATATTTTGAATGTTTGTCTATTCTTGTTAAGAGTTCATAAAGTGCATTGCAGTTGTAGGATTATCTATATCAGCACCGTACGGGACCAATTATTACTCACCTTGAAAAAAATTGTAGTATAATTTAGGAACTCTCTCGGTTCAAATTGGATTGCTAGACTTATACAACTATTATCCTGGACCTAACAAATCCTAGAAAGAATCTATGCCAGAACACTCTCTTCCTATGCTTGTTTAGCTATATTCTCTTAAGCATACTTGAATTCTTGTTTTTTTTTGTTTGTTCTCACATCACACTATTTGGATTAGACTAATTCTTAGATTAGAATTAGTACTAGTAGTTTTTATTTTCCCTGTGAATTGATACCATGCTTCTAAGCACACTTTATTACTTGATTGACATGTATACTTGTGTCCTAGCTAACTCACAATTTCTTCCCTATCAGATTGAATATTTGATAATTTTTTGTATATAAGTAATACGAAGTATTCTTTTCTTACATTGAGCATCACTTTTCTCAGATTTTATCGCTTATTCGTAGGTATATGTGTTTTTTTTATGCATGTAGGGTTGTGGAGACAATTGTTGATGAATTTGTTGATGCATTTGTTGGTGAAGTTCTTAGATGGAACAAACATGAAGACACAAGTTGTTCTCAAAGACATGTGGGTGTGTGCCAACCTCCATTGTGCTCAAGCGAATACGCAAAGTGCATGGGCACAAAGGCAGTCACACTCACGTGTTCTGACTTATACAATACTAGCAAGATCTTCATCAATTATGTGATTTCATTGAAGACGCAATGTGATCTACCACATGGATGTGTGCCCATTCATGTGGCCTCGATGATACGAGTGGATTCGGGAGCATTTTAACGAAGTACTATAGCAGTTTACTGTAGTAAATCACTGCATCAGTTACTGTTCACAGCTTGTAGGAAACCAAAATCTGGAAATCCACACGCCCGTGTGGAAATTCCACACACTCGTGTGGATACCTGATTCCAGCCCCTATAAATACCGCAACTTGAGATATTTCCCCAATTTTTTTCCTATCTTTTTTCCATCTTTGGAGGCACTCACGGCTAGGGTTTGGAGAGGCTTTGCCTAGGTTTTTGGAGCGGTTCTACAGCCTTTGATATCGCGTTTCTTTAGAGTAGAGTTATTGGAGGAACTTTTATCGGCACCAATTCGGTGAGGTGTGCCCTAGGCTTGACAAGGGAATCTTTGGAGAAGACGAGACGGCTGCACAAAACCATCGATATGAACTACAAGGAGGTTTTATTTTTGGATTGCATGTTTTCACTATTGATTTTATTGTTAATTGTGTATTGCTCCATGGAGAGCTAAACCCGTAGTGGGTGCTTGGACTTGTAAACCTAGGATGATTTTGTTTCATTGGCCTTTATTATGCTTATTTAATTGATGTTTTAATTGAGCTCGATCCTTGAATGCTTGTTGTATTGATTTTCCCTTAGAGTGATACTAGGGTTAAGAATCCATCTTGGTAATCCTTGTGGATGAGTGACACTCCGTTAGGATTAGACAAAACTAGGTTAGAGAGAGTCAAGAGGGTGAGTCAAGAGGTAGTGGAACGCCCCCTTTCCCTTCCGATGTGATTTATCCTACCTCCACGTTCCAAGAGTTCTTTACGGTCACGATAGAGTGAAGTACTAAAAGACAAACTCCACTGGGGCTTAGTTGTGCAAGCAACAGAGTGAAATGTTGAAGTAATCCTTAGTGCTAGGGTTTAATTGTGACTAGAGGTCTTTTGCCTGGACCAAAGGGTTAGATCTATATTAGGGAATAGGGTTTATCACTTAGAATCCCTAGAGCTTTAAGCAACCTTGCACAGTGTGAGGCGTGGAGAGAATTCCTTTCCGCCGGGGCATAGTGCAGGGTTAGTCACGGTTGACCTTAGGTTTGGGACTATGCAAATTAATTTGGATTTCCACGACTCATTAAACATTAGTTATTAGGCATAATGATTAGTCTTGCATTTGAAACAATAGTCCTAGGGTGAGCAATGTCCGGGTGCCCCATTTTCTATTTATTGCCTCTCCTTATTCCTATTGCGCTTTCTTTTCTTTTCTTTATTTTTATTTGCATTGATATTGTCACATAACTCATCAATCGTTTTCACAATAGTTAAATAGCAATACTTGTGTTTCCGAGCATTATTCCCTGTGGATACGACTACAGACTCACTACATTACTTTATTACTTCGACAACCCGTGCAATTGTGGTACACACGCACAAAGGGGTGTGTCAATATTTTAGTATGGTCTTATCTCTAAATTCACTCAATCTTGAGTCATTTGTTCTAATTCTATCCCATTTTATTGGTCATTTTTTTCTTCCTACTTCTAGTTTGTACTTCGAAGTCATTGGCTACAATTTTGAAAAAGTCACTTGAATCATTCTGTTAAGTTTATAAGTTATCCAAATTAGACCTGGTTATCATCTTCTTTCCACTTGAAATTTCAAAAGAGAATGATCAAGGCCTCTACTGATAACTTTGAATCTTGCTCCCTTTCCGTTAATTCCCTAGATGAACAGAAACTCAAGCACGATTGCTAAAGCTATCGAGAAGAGCAACACATGTCTCGGACTCTATGAGAATCAATCAAGCAGACCTTAAGCCTAAGTTTGAAGACAAGGGCTTGGGGCTTGAAATTAACACCGGCAATTGTGTTTTTATCAACAAAATCGTGGTGCAATAAGAAGAGCGTTGAAAGGTGAGGGCTTTATAATCTTCATCTAGGTAAAGTGGCGGATCTCGAAAATCCACTGTCAACTTGAGTCACTACAACCCATGTTTCCTGTAGTGATATGAATAATAATTTAGAAATAGTTTATCTCACACCATATTACTTAGTATCATTAAGTACTTTATTAAGCTGATCTCGTGGATTTTACATAGTTTCTAAAAGTATATATTGATCATTTCATTTCATGAACCCTCTATGTTTCCGGCCTGGTTTCTCAGATGGCTTCTACATAATACCACATGATGCGCATTATTATATATGGGCTCAAGAATATCGATTTGGCAAAGCGTTACATCAGAAGAACTAATTGTGAAAACTTATAAAAAAATAAATTAACATTCTTTAAATAAAATTAATTATAATAATTCCCTTATATTCTTCTCACAATAACTTTTTACGTTTTATTTTTATTTTTTATTTTTTATTTATACTATAATTTTAGATGGAAGTGTTTTACGGTAATTTTTATTTCATCTTAGTTAGGTGCATGCATGGAATAAACACATATTTATAAGAAAAATGGATGAATTGATCATCACGCATGTGAGTTTTCGTCACTGCAAGAATATAGTTTGAATGCTCAGGATGGCTGTTTTCTTGAAGTCAATGTTCTCATGGCCTAGTAATCTAATTACACATGAGATAGCGCATCCATAAAAAATCATAGTTCATGGAAAAGATTCTAAATTAATTAGTCCTGTGGGCATATTTTCCTTTTTTTTTTTCATTTAAAATATTTTTATTATATATTTTTAAACTCAATAATTTTGGATTTTAAGCTCTTGTGACAATATACTTAATTACTTATATATATTAAATTATATTTCTGACTGGGTATCTATTTATTATATTGTAAATTCATAGATTTTTTTGTTTTATAAATCTTACATATAATTTTTTAGATCCTATGTTTAAATATTTTGTTTTTTTAATAATTTAATGTTTCACTATTAAAATATAAAAAATATTAATTATTTGATAAAACATGATGATTCACGTTCACCTCTTTATAACAAAACATTTTTTTTGCAAACTTCGTTATAAGATCACAATTGTAATAATTTTTTTTTTTGAAAATTAAAGCAAAAATATAATTTAAACTAAAATTAAAAATCGAATTTGTGTTAAAAAGAATTTAGGCTATATTTCACTGATTGAGTTATGCTTCTAAATTTTGATCTTATTTTAAAAAGAAAATAAATAAGGTTCTAGTTTTGACTATGTTCTATGAACCATATATGCTATTTTATCCTCATCTAAATAAAATAAAGTAATTAATAAATTAAACAAACAAAAAGTAGAGCAGATTAAAAGGGTTCATTCACTTAAACAACTCAGAATATACTTAATATGTATATAACATCACATCCTTTTTTATTCACCTCATCAACCGACAGGTTGGTTACAAGGACCTTATTTATATGATTCAAGAAGGATAACTCTCCCTCCCCTATGCACTATATATATAAAACACATGCATATATGTATACATACACTGATTGATTAATTTAAGGGCAGAAGACAACCTTGTAGTTAGTCCCACCAGGGCAAGTGAAGAGACTAGTCGGATCATCGTTAGGGTAGCTATAAGCATCTGGGCAATGGCTCTTGAAAAACTTGGAATAATGTGTTGGTTCACAGCTGCCAGAATTACAACAATACTTATTAGTCTTAAACACTGTGCAAGGGTTGTTGCACCCTCCGGGAGCTCTAAGATGGGCCGGACACTGCCCATTGATGTCAGCTGAGCACCGGATCACACGAGCACATCCACCGGTCGGACTGAAGCGCATGGGCACATTGAACCCATCAACCAAAGAGATATCAATGTAATCCAAATTGTTGGGCTGGTCTAGGGAGAACTCGGCGAGAGTGTTTGGTGGTTTACCATAACCTTGGCATTTCAAGAGGCCATTGCAGTCGCCAGTTTGGCAGCTGCCATGGCCGGAGCTGTCAAAGTTGCAGCCTGTGCGTGCCCAGACACGACCGCCAGTGGTGCCGGGGTTTACATCTATATTCCATGATTGGCCGCTATTGAGTTTTTTGCCTCCGCCAGGGAAGGCAGCTGCCCATACGGTGTATGGGCACCGGTTAACAATTTCAAAGGTGGCAGCGTAGGAGAGTGGGAGGATGAGAGGGAGAAGAAGAAGAGTTAGAAGTTTTATGGAAGCCATTATTAGGTGTGTGTGTGTGTGTTTTATATTTTTGGTTATGAAAGGATGAAGAAGGTTTGGGGTGCTATTTATAGGGAAATAGATGTTAATGTGATACTTTGGTTCTCTATAGCAGACGTTGTAATATCACCTCTTATTTATTTATTTATTTGTGGTTTTAATGAGAGTTTGGGTAACTAAGTTGGAAGTTTCAAATTAAGAAAAGTCATAACAATCAAACTAATTAGTATGCATGTTTCCAGGGTGCCTTCCATTGTACGTCAACCCTAATTGCTTGTCTTCTTTAATCATAGGAGTTGATTGAATTAGAGTGATCATTCCCACTTTTCTACCTGTGAATTGCCGCAAATATATACCTATTTACCTATCTATATTCTAATAATAATTGTAACATTTTTGGATCAAATTAAGAAAATGATATCAACCGGCTCCTTTAATTCACTTGTCCCCTTTAAACTTTTTTATACCTTATCGAAAAATAATCCAGACCATAAATTTTCTCCATTTGCCTCTCGTTAAATGAAAGATATTTTCAGTCACATTCCTTACGTCCCATCTTGAGAGATAACTATTGTTAATTTTAAATAAATGTAACGTCTAGGACAAAAAATGTAACTTTTCAAAAGCATCTACTGAGTGTGATTAAATTAATTTATATATTTTAAAAAAATATTGTGACTTTTCAATGATACTATTAAACAAAAAAAATGTGACACTTTACAAACACTTTTGAGGGTTAATGGTTCATTAAAAAAAATTGTTACTCTTTAAATAATAATTTAGAGACTATAATATTAGTTAATTGAAGTCATTTTATGCCCTCATCTGCAAAGACACAAATACTCTGTACAAAATACCTGACACTAATTGATAAAGACATTATTGGTAAAACTTTCAAAACAAAATTCCCCTAATATTTGTAATTTATTAATTTAAATTTTTATTTTTTTTTTATTTTTATTTTATCACAACTGTCAATCATCATTGTCATCGTAAAAGATAGTGGCTACTTTGTGGAAACTGTAAAGCTAAGAAGCAAATGGCAGAGCAGGAAGAAAGAGATACATGAATAGGAATGGAGACAAGACATGCGCTCTGGCAAAGATCATGATGGGTATTGACTTGGGGCATGGGCGAGTGAAACCAATGAGGTAATGCTGAGTGTGTTTCACATTTTCACTCGACAAGAAAACCCATTCAATACCACACATTTCTGATCAGTGGCCAGCTTAGGGCTTTCATAAGGAATAAATAATCTATAAAACATAAGTTTTTAACCCGATTTAGGTTCCTACTAAATTTGTGCTAGTTTTTTCATATGTAGTAGTGAAAAATTGGTTAGGTGCCAATTTTTTTTTTATTAAATAAATGATAAGCAATTTTCATTTAAGTGAGCAAGAAGCATACACAAGTGTAAAGTAAGCTCAATAAGTATCTTATATGGGTTTTGGAATTTAATCTTAAATTCTCCTCATAAAACACCTTATTTAAAAAATTCAGTACCAATAGATCAGAAAAGTCATTTGTTTTCACTATAAATAGTTTGTTAAAAATTTTTTTTCATAAATTACCTTTAGCTCCATACCAGTAGTTAATAACTTCCAAAATTTCCATGAGAACTATGAATACTTAATAAAATAACTATATAAGTAGATATAAGGAAACAAAGTAACTGTTAAAAAAAATTAAAACTAAAAAGTTATATCTTTATGAAACTTCTAATATCAAAACAATTTACATGAATCCATAAAAAGCTTCATCAATTGTGGTAATAATAATACTATTATGCTCCTCTCTATCCCATAAAAAGCCAAATTTTGAAAAATTTCTCTAACCCAATCAATTAATTATTATTATTTTATTTAAATAAGCAATATTTGGTTCATTAAAACTAGTGAAGAATTAATTGAAATAAATAATATGTGTAAATAATAATGCAAAACCATACGCACAAATTAATAATAACAAAAATGATGTTGATGTAAAAAAATATATGATAAATACAATATATTGAAAAAGACATGAGGCATGTGTCCAAGGATATGCTTAATTATTCAATATAGCGATGCATGAGGAGAAAATTCGAAGCATTTTCCTTTAAGTCCCTTACATGGCCTAGGTTTTCGATAAAGTCCTAAAAACTTTGGAAGTTACGAGTGAAGCCAGCCAACACATGGCCATCTTCTCTGGTGGAAAAATGTTATAAGGTATTATCAGAATAAAGATGAGAAAAGTCATGAGGTACATATACTGCCATGTGCATGTAGAACAGTAAGATTGTTCACTGTATTCAATCAGCTCCTATAATAAAAGAAGGACAAGTAGCTTGATCAACCAAATCCATAATAAAAATTAAAAACGAAATATTTTCTATTTTATTTTTTTCTCGTGTTGGAAACATAACTTTTTTTTAATTTATTTCTAAAATTTAAAAATAAATTATTTATTAAAATAAATTTATCTATTTCTAAAATTATAGTAAAAAAATAAAATAACAATTATTTTTCATTAATTTATAAAAAAATTAAATTGTCACATCAAATCTTTTAAATTAAAAATATTGGCAAATAATGGTTAATCCTACATTTTTTTCACTCTAAATGATTTTTTTTATCTTCTACTTATTTAATAATAAATAAAAAATTACATTCATGGTAGGGACGCAAGTGTATGGGTTAATTACGTAATAAAGTGTGCGTAAGTGCAGAGTGTTGGTCCATATAGAAGAAATTAAATACTAGTAATAACTCTAAACTTGAAAAACAACCTAAATGATTCAGAGTTATGTGTGTGAACAAAAGGTAGTAAAAGTAAAAAAAAAATACAAGAAATAATAGGAGAGAAATCAAGGAAGAAAGCGATGTCCGGATGTAGCATTCCTCTAGGGTTATGAAGAACAGGACAAATGTTGTCTAAACATGTAATCCTATTTGAACTTAAAAGTTTCCAGAATTATACTAACCCCGCTTTCTTAGGCGAAGAGTAACTGAATAGGTACAGAACTGATACAGACATCTACACAATCATATTAACACTTTGTGAAACCTTATTGTAGATTAAAGACAATCCCTTAAATTAATAATCTCACCCAAATAGAGAGTTTACCCCGAATCCGAATACAGAGCAAAAATGTGATTTCTCCTAAAATCCACTTCACATGATTGCAATGAGCACGGAGATTAACACTAACCCACTCGGAAGGATTGCAGGAAACAAAGTCTCCAAAGTCTCCAAAGTACTTTAATCAGAGGTGTACTCACTATCCTCTCAAATTGCGGTAAATCTATACTATGCGGGAATTTCTTTTCTTCTCTTCTCGTCATATAGTAATACAAATATGATAGCTAGAACTTTCGCCTCGTTAGCAACCAAGCATTCAATCACACAATTAGACTCAAATAGATATGATTGCAATCAGGAAAATAATTAAAACATCAAAGATCTAACAACCAATATCAAAAGTATAAACCTTAGAGTTTAACCATGACCAAACATCTACAAATCAGTCCTTCATTAATGGAGGGCAAGCATCCAAGATACAAATAATAGGAGGAAACATGAAAGCCATAAAACCTCATTCTCAATCGTGCAGGTGGAGAATTTCTGAAGAAGCCCTAAGGAAGCTTCTACGCACGCCGCCAAAATGAGCTTGACGACTACGATCTCCAATCCCCCTAAATGTGAATCCAAATATCCTGTCAAATAGCCCCTTGTGCATAAGGTCATGGTGGTAAGGGAGCTGGAGAAGATAATCGCGAGCCTTATGAGACCACTTACGTCCGGAAGGTCTTCTATTTGTGTTAGGGTCCAGCTTACAGCCATAAGTACTAGACCCATAAACTTCACTGTGTTGCTTCTTGTGACTTTTCTTACGGGCGTATGCTGTGGTCGTAAACTCCTCTAGATGGTCCTTACAGTCATCCTTACTGGCATAAGTCTTGCCCGTAAGGATCTCTAATTTGGCTCTAAATTCCCCCTTACGGGTATAAGTATGCCTGCAAGGTTCTCTGGAATCTCCTTATGGCCGTAAGCTGCCCGAAAACCACCCAATTTTCCTTATCCTTGTTCAAATGATGAAAAGAGAGCTCCAACTTCATCGTTTAAGGTCTAAAATGCTTCTTTTGGCTCTCTCTCGTCTTGAAATGTTGTGCTAAGCATGAGAATATGAAACACACTATATTTAGCATCGAATTCCACAATATGATTCTAATACATGTCGAATGAGTGTAGAAAATGATATGAAATACATGAACATTTTACACTCATCAAATTCACTCACACTTAAGCTTTTACTTGTCCTCAAGCAAAATAAAACATTACAAACCAAGTGGAGAAAGTGCAAAACTTTTGGTGCTAAAAAATTTGGGGAGTTTCACAAGTAGTTTGAATTTCAACAATACAAGAATGCTAAAAACTTCAAGCTAAAAAAATAGTAAGCACTCTATTCAAGATTATCATTGTGTGTGATACAACTTTGTTCTTCACTTCTTTCGACCTAGAGGACTTCATTAGCACATATTCACAAATAATTTCTTATTTGCATGGTGGTAGCTTCACACATCTCCTAAGGTAGCCCTTTCAAAAGAGCGCTCGTCGAGCAGCCTTCACACTTTAAGAGAGGTAGCTCTTTCCACATCTTTTATTAAAATACATTAGCTTTTACTCACCTAAAGAAAAGCTCTTTCTCTTATTAGGGCATACATAGTTTCTGACTTATCGAGGGTAGCTTCACACTTCTAAAAAAGGTAGCTTTTTCTGTTTCTCAACTTTTCTCTTTTCATTTTTCGAAAACAAATTCTTTCAAATTTGCAAAAAGTTTCTCAAATTAGCTCCAAGAAGTAAAGTGGACAAAAACTAAAATAAGTCTGACACGGTCTACGTTGCTACAATAGAGAAGTTGTGTGTTCTAATTGGGCGAATAGCAAAGAATAGAGTATGCACTAAAAAAATAGAACTCAAAATGAAACAAACTTGCATGTGTCCACCCTAATACTAAGAAACTCCCATTACATTTCAAATGCACCGTCATAAGTCAAACTTGGCATGTAATAGAGTTAACAATAAAACTTAAACCCCTCCCCCGGACTTAATTTAGACATTGTCCACAATGTGTGTAAATATAAGCATACAAGGCAATGTAAACAAGGATAAAAGGGGAGTGGAATACGATTACTTCCCCCTGTTCACATTGAAGAAATCATTGATGCTTGGAACCGGTCTAGTGTGTCATTGTTGTGCCCTAATAGTTGGTGGTTACTCAAGGTTAAGGAATGTGACAAGATCCCCTTGCGTATATCCCGCAAGTGCACGGGTTTGTCGAAGTAATAATCCCGGATGAGCGGGTATCGAATCCACAGGGAGTAGGGAATAAAAACACTTAATCCGCTTCTTAGCTATGTGAAAGATCAGTAGTGATAAGTGTGACAATGATTCAATTCTCAAAAGTAAAAACAACAAGTAAGAGAGCACGAGTAAAGGAGGAGGTAAGGCAATCGATAAAGATGGTGTACTCGGATAATGCTCCGCCTAGGACAATCGTTCAAGTGCAAGAACCTTCTATTATGCTTCCTAATCAATGCAATGGTGAGTCATGGAAATCCTTAAATACATAGTCCCAAATCTAGGGTCAACTATGCCTAACTCTATACATGTCCCGGAGGAGAGATTAGATAACCTCTCAACCTCGCACTCGAATAGAGTTGCAATGAGCTCTAGGGATTCTAAGTGATAAATCTCTTCCTAATTATGGACCTAACCCTTTGGTCCAGGTGGAAGGTCCCTAACCACGATTAAGCCCTAGATACTAAGATCACCTCAACGCTTCACTTCATTGCACGTGCAACTAAGCCCCAGCGGAGGGGCATCCCTTAAACCATTCACTCTATTATGGACGCAAAGAACTCAAGGAACGGAGGTAGAATCTATCACGCGCGGAGGGGAAAGGGGACGCTCCTGTACCTCTTAACTCACCCTCTCAACCCTCTCCAATCTAGCTTTGTCTAACGCTCGTGGTGTGTCACTCACTCACAAGGTTACCAACAAGAACTCTCAACCCTAGTGTCACTCTAGAGGAAATGTTCATACAATCAAGCATTCAAGGTTGGAACTCACAACAAACATCAATTAATTGAAAGCATAATAAAGAGATTCAATGAAACAAATACATCCTAGGGTTCACAAATACCCAAGTACCCACTAGGGGTTTAGCTCTCCATGGAGCTAAGTACAATCAAAGAAATAGAATGTAAAAGCAATGAATCCATAGAGAAACCCCTTCGATAGTCGTGTCGATGGTCTTGTGGAAAGTCCTCTACTCGTCGTCCAAGGATTCCCTTGTCCGGTATAGGATAGGCCTCGACGGAAGCTCCTCTACCAACCTTCCTCCAAAGGAATGACGATGTCGGAGCCGTAGAACCTCTCCAAAACCCTAGCCAATACCTCTCAAAACCCTAGTTGAACCCCCTCTCAAGTTGGGGAAAAGATGGAGAAAAGACTGCTGAAATCGGGGCTGAATCGGCTTTAAATAGGGCTGGAATCGGGAATCCACACGCCTCTGTGGAATTTTTGCACGGGCATGGGTAATTTCCACACGTCCATGCGGATTCTCTGAAATTGTCATTTTCGGCCGGCTGTGAACAGTAACTAATACAGTGATTTGCTACAGTAGCCTGCTACAGTACTTTGCTAAAAATACTCCCAAATCCACTTTTCATCGAGGTAACATAAACGGGCACATTATGCCATGGATCGCTTTGCTTCTTCAATGACGGATAAGTTGATGGAAATCTTGTTCTACGTGCATAAGTCGGAGTGCTTGAGTGTGACTGCCCTTGTGCCCCTCCAAATGGTTGTGCAAACTCAAATACGGGGAGGTTGGTACACACTCTAGCATCTCGCACCCGACTTATATCTTCGCGTTTGAACTTTAACAAGATTTCCTCCAAAATCGGTGCATTGTGATCCACATTGGCTTCTTTCCTTCATAATTGGTTTCACAACCCTACCTGCATAAAAGTAACATAAAAACACACATATTAGTGTAAAAACCCGAGAAAAGTAATGCTCAACATAAGGAAAGAATGCTTCGCATTCATATCACACAAGCACTTATCAGGATGACTGAATGAGCATCTCCTATGTAATTGAGGATGTTGGGTGTTGCATATAAGTCTTGTGAAGTACATGGAAGACATTAAAGCTCAACAAAATAAAACAACAAAACAAAAAATAGAAATCCACTAAAAGTCTCAAAATAAGTACCAAAATAGGCAGGGCCAACCCTTGACAAATACTGAATACAAATTCTAAAAATACAAAATGAAAAGAAATAAAATCAATGCTTGGTGTCACCAGAAGGCACAGAGTTTGTTGGTGGATGTGGTGATGAAGGAGGAGTCGATACCGAAGAAACTGAAGTAGAGCGTGGTGGATGTGGTAATGATCGAGGCCGACCTCTAGGTCCATAGCACGGTCGAGGTCGGCCTCGATCCTTGCCTGGGTCGCTAGAATTATCTGTTGGTCCTCCTGTAGCTAAATCACTACAGCCTGTAGCTTCTGTATCTCTGATCAGTGTCGAGGAGCTACTAGGCAGGTTACACTTGCTGGTGTAGTGGCCTATGAAAGGGATGACTCACTGTCGAACTCATCGTTTGACTCCTTATCCGCTTCCTCACCCCTTGCTGGTGGTTGCTCGGTTGGGGTCGAAGTGAGGATCCATCTAGAGCCGCGGCGCACCACCTGATGAGTTTATTTTATATAGATATTTTATATACCATATTGTGTTTGTAAAGTTGTCCTTTTAGCATATTTTTGTTATAAACTAATGCTACTTGAGGTATGTTTGTTAATTGTTACAGATAATTGGGTTTTGGACCAAAAGGAATGAATAGAGAAGAATTCTGACGCAAAACAGCGTTAAAATGTAATTTCAGAACAAACATGGTCCGAAGCACAACCGTGCTTGGAAGCACGGGCGTGCTGAGCCCTTGTGCATTTTACTAGAGTCTACATAAGGTTTCAAATCATGATTTCTCCTCTCCTAGCACCAGCGTGTTGAGGAAGCACAGTCAGTAAGCACAGGGCGTGCTTACGCCCGTGTGTTTTACTAAAAATCTCTTGGAAATATTAGCACGGTCACAGGGCTCCTTGCACCATCATGCTTAGCAAGCACAAGTAGTAAGCATGGGCGTGCTTAGCCCTGTGCGCTTTACTCATATTACGCCGAAGATCACTTCCCAGCATATGGAGCCAAGCACGGTCATCAGCACGACCGTCAACATACCATGCTTGCATCGGGAAAGTGGTATTTATGCCCTAGTTTTAGATTTCAAAGGACCTTCTTCTTTTTTTCTGGAGACAAGGGTTAAGGCAGCCGTTGGCATCATTCAGAGCCGGATTCACAGTAGAGATAAGCGCGGGCGATAAGTGCTTAAGTGAACATATTTTTTTATATGTTTTAAATGCAATGAGCATCATTTTTATCATGTTTTATATCTCATAATTGTATTTGGTGTTCCTTTGTTCAAATAGGGCTGTAAAGGCTTTTAGAGAGAAAAGGAAGCAAAGATAAGTCATGAAGGCACAATTTGAGAGTCTTTTGCCCGACATAAGGATCAAGACACAAGCTGTGCTCATACACATGGGAGTGTGTGCCAACTTCTGTAGGAATTCAAGTTAAATTGTAAGTTGGAATGGCACAATATCAGCCACATCTTCATGTCCCCGACTTGTGCGAAGACTTCAAGAGCCTTCCCAATGGTGTTTAATCAACAATAAGCCATATAAACTACCACGTGGGCATATGCCCGGCTGCGTGGCATCAAGAGAAGGAGAATTTTGGAACATTGTTCACGAAAGTTCTATAGTAACAGTGTAGTAAATCATTGTAGCAAATTAATGTAGTAGTTACTTTTCACAAGAGCATGGATTTTCCACACGAGCATGTGGGAATTTTTGCAGCCCACTCAGGCGTCTGGCAGCACATGACAAGCACAGGTTTTTATTATAAAAGGATGCTTTACCCAATTTTTAGATATCTTTTGTGTGGCTCTTGAAATGTGAGGCGGCTAGGGTTTAGAGATGAGGCCTTTTCAGCTTAAAAAATGTTTCTTCACCAACTTTGATCGATTTTTCCTCCGTCATAGTATCGAGGAAGCCACGGTAACCATAGTTTCGGAGTGGATTCCATCAAGATGTTGAAACTATCCATCAAGGCAATCAACGCAGATATGGGGGGGGTTTATTTCTATGGCTTTTTCATATTTTCATTCATTGAATGCTTGTTTTGTATTTTGGTCCATGGAGATCTAAACCCATGGAGGGTATTGCGGCTTGTGAAACCTAGATTCTAATCCGTAGCAAATCACTGTAGCAATACTGTAGCAAAGTAATGTTCACTTGACTAGGTAAAAATTTCACCCGGTCGTGTGGGCAATTCTACATCCCACACGGGCACATGGAAGCTCACACGGGCTCGTGAAGGTACATGGCAGACATAGGTTTTTGAGTATAAATAGCATATTTGCCCTATTCTTTGGGGACTTTTTCACAATTTTTGAGAGGTAAAGCGGCTAGGGTTTGGAAAAGAGGTATTTGCGAATTGGGGGTGGGGGTGGGGGTAGGGGGGCGTTCTTCACCAACTTTGATAGATCCTTTCTTTGTCATAACATTGAGGAAGCCATCGGCAACCTAGTTTCAGAGGGGAATTTTTAAAGACGTTGGACGACCCATCAAGGCTATCGTCACAAATTCAAAGGGGTTTTATTCCATGGTTTTCATTGATTTATATTGCACTATTTATTTTATAATTTTCCCCATTGAGGGCTAAACCCTAGTAGATATTTAGGCATGTGAACCCTAAGATTTTATTATTCTATTGATTTACTTTTTTTTTTCTATTAAATCCGAGTTTAACTTAGTTTCAATATTGCTTTCTTATTATTTGGTTGCCTTATCGATCTTATGGTTGATTGGTATACTTGATTTGTTTGCCTTTGGTAAGAGAGAGGTCTCCATTAGGGCTAGATTTCAAGATTGGAGAGGGTTAAGACGTGAGTCATGAGATAATGGAGTATGATGTCCACCACATGCGAGGCAATACACCAAGCTTGATGAATTCATGCTGAAAAAAACATAGAGGATAAAAAATAAATCATAGATAAATACGAGTGCAAAATGAACATAAGAATGATAACATTTTGTAATGAAGACTTGCTTACCATTTCTACATTTCAAAGGTCCCGACCAACGGATGCAAAGAAATCTTCCACCCAAATCTTACAGAAATCATCATCCATTCCAAAGAACATTCTACCTCTTGCATCATCTCCCATCAAGTACTGGTATACCATTCCAACTTATCGTATGGAGTAGCCATACTTTTGCAGTTTTTTACATTTTGTCGAAAGCTCTTTTGCAAAGCTCAATGACCGGCTAGATTTAACTGACTCAAATGCATCTTTGATTGTAGTGGCTAGTTCACAGATTGCATAATCTTCAGTGTTTGCCTTACGCTTTGCTTTTCCTTTCTTTTTTTGTTGTGGGCTTGTTGCTGACATGGGTTCAGAAGGACTGCCTCGATTTTGGGTCCCTGGTGAGGCATTGCCTTGTGCATTTGTCTCTCCAAAAGCCACATCATCATAATTTTCATTATGGTGAGACTCTTCCTGCTCTATGTTGAAATCCATTTGTACACCAATAGTATTCTCAAACTGAATAGCATGACGACCATTGGCTTGATCATTGCCACATATAGCTTCTATTAGGTCATAATCCTCTATCGGTTTGTTCAAATATAACTCATCTTGTGCATGGACCTATATGTGAATGAATAAATCTTAAAATCAGCAATTAACATTAAGGTACAAATAAATATGCAATATAACAAGTACCTTAACATAATCTCTATACTCTGCCTCACCCATAACAATCATTTTAAGGTTGTTATCCCAACACATGCCACTCATTTCTTTCAATTTTTTAATTCTTGCCCACCTTCTCCGTATTGTCCTGAGATGATTACCCACATTAGCCTCTGTAACGGGCACCCCAAATGTATCTCTCATGGCTCGAATAACGGCATGAATTGCTTGTGGCTTAAACCCTTTATCAACTTTCAGTCCTTGTTCAACTTGACTAGCCATAAATCTTATAAAATAACGGCTTTTAGTTGGTGTCCACCTCTTATGTCCCGATGTCACTGTTGTGGGCTTCTTAGCTGATGAATTTTGGCTATCCATTTCTACATTGTACCCTTCCATTCTGTGATAAAATTTGATATGCAACAAACTATGACAATTGTTAATTTCACATAGTATGTGAAGTAGTAAATTCATAAAAGCAAAGAAAAATATTACTCGAATTAAGCAAGTACTAAAATAATCTAGTTGTGTAATAATAGATACCAATATCAAGTTACACATCACTATTTTTATATAAATACTAGACAATGTTTATTGCAAGTAGAGAAATAAGTATGCACTACAAAGTCATCATACAATATAAGCAAACAATAGAAAAATAAATGATTCCTTAAGTTGTCATAATTATATAGATATATAACTATTTGTTGGCCCACATTTCAGCTGCAATTTGATCACGACGAGCAGCCCATTCTTGTGCCTCTTCTCTTTGTTCCCTAATGGTGTTTTGTGATGTTTGTTGTGGTATCCAGTCTTCCTCAGAGGGAATAAAGCCATCTTGGCCACCATTGAGGATGTAATTATGTAAGATACAACATGCCAATACGAGTTCTGTTTGTGTCTTAAAAGAAAAAAAGGCCTAGATGAGAGAACTTTAAAACGACCTTTTAAAGAACCAAATGCACGCTCAATGGAGGTACGTGCAGATGAATGCCTCAAATTAAAAAGCTCCTTAGAATTAGCAGGTGTTCGAGAGCCAAACTCCTTTAGGTGATATCTTACACCCCTATAAGGGGGTATAAAACCAGGTCTTGTGGCGTATCCAGCATCAACCACGTAATACTTCCCTAATTACAAGACATAAAATAAATAGATAAGTTTAATCATTACATTTGAATTATTCTCTAGCATTTTTATCCATAAAGCAAAGAAGTTAAATACCTTCTGGGACTTTTAACCCATTAGGTCTCTCAAGTGCATCGCGAAGAACTAGAGAATCATGTGCTGATCCTTCCCAACCAGCAAGAATGTAAGTGAAACGCAAGTCAAAATCGACAACTGTGAGAACATTTTGTGTTGGATAAGGTTTTCTTCCCCGAAATGCTGCTACTTCATATGTTGGGACAGAAGCATGAATATGTGTCCCATCTAAGGCCCCAATACAATCCTAACATTAAATAGTTTATGTTAGATTTAATCTTATGTAATTATATGTAACTTACATCTAATATAGCAATACCTTAAAGTAGAGATATAGCTTGCTCCTCGCCACTATATATGGTTGGATTTGTGTACTTGGTGACCGCATGTATTCATGGCGCAACTCACCAATAGCATATAACACGTGATTGAAGTACTTACTAACGGTCTTCCCAGACCTTAAGAAATTATGTGCAATAACATGGTTTCGTTGATTGTGTTCTATGGTGTGCAAGAACATTAATAATTGCTCCTCCACACTCATGTGTAATGTATCACGCAAAAGGCATTTTTGACGTAATATTGAGCATAGGTTGAAAAAAATAGACTTCTTCATGCGAACCATGTTGATGCTAGTAGTGTCATTTCCATCTATCAACCTAGACAAATACTTTTCCCTTATTTCTAGCCTTTCGCGTGATGGTTCTCTACAAATTCTTCGTCTTTTTTGCGAAGCAATAATAATATAGCATAGGCCACAACTAAAACAGTTACTTCCAAGAGGTACAGTTCATCATCATCCTCGAAATGATCCATCTAATGTAAGATTGGTAAAGAATAAATAATTTCAGAATATAAAACAAATATAAATATCATAATGAATAATGTCAGTATATCACTATTTTGTAATTAAATTAATTACAAGCCATACTTTGGCCACTCACACCATGTATAATAAGAAGCCTTGAAATCGATTATATTTATCATAAAACTAGTTTAGAAACCATTTTATTAACATTACCAATCAAATTAGCAAAGTTAATCAACCATAAATTAGTACTAGTAAGCGTACATGCATGCAACAATGTCCCATTTATGACAACTAATGCAAAGTCACAATATAAGTTTAATTTGTTTGCCAACATATTTCAAGCATTTATTCATCATTGCGCCAAATTTTATCATTAACATGTATGAACAAATTCAAATCGACAGATAAAACTTAAAAAAAGATAAGTAGATCAAAACTAAATTAATCGACATTGTAGGGAAATTAATCTTTATCATGATATAACCTTCAATACTAGGAAAGGAAAAGTCATTAAATTTTTACATAGATCAAGGGCCATATTAAAATAAGTTTAAATGTTTAATTACAACTTACAAGTGCGTATTTTCAAAATAAATAAATAAATCACATGTCCATACATCTTTAAATTGTCTCATTTAGGATATTTGGTTGCTTTTATTTTTTCAATGTTTTCACAAATATTATTATTGACTCTTTACTATTAGATTATATGATGTAAATCTTATCCCTTTATCCTTTATTTATATTTCAATTCATATGATTTTAAAACATAATTTTAAACGTACCTGAGTGATAAGATGGTAGAAATTACAACAATTTTACACATTTTTTAATCATTAAACTAAACCTTATCAGTAACGTGTATTAACTAGTTCATTACAAAAATTATTTCACCTTTAAAAAGGTTTACTATGCAAATAAACACTTCAACATCTTGATCACAAAAATAAATGAATAAATAAATAAATAAATAATATCAAAAGTGTAAGCAAATCTTTATCCATGCATCAATATCACATTCCTATCAACCATGGAAGTAATAATTAAATCTAAGGCAACATAATAATAATAATAATAATAATAATAATAATAATAATAATAATAACAATAATAATAATAATAAACACGAAGCAAATCTACACAAATCTATGCAGTAGTAAAAGATAAAAAAGAGATAAAAACTTGCAAAATAATAAAGACATTAAAAAAGGAAATATTTAAGGTTAAAATAAAAAGATAAGACTAACCGGATAATGTATGAATGAGATCGATGACTTTTTTTTGTTGTTTTGCGAAGATCTTGATCTGAAAAACAATAAAAAGATTATATTTTGCAAGAAAATAAAAATAAATAAATAAACTTGTAATTAAAAAAAATCCCAAAAAAGGTAAAGAGGAACTTAGGAGTTTGTGGTAGATTTTTTGTCGCATAGAGGAAAAGATTAGCTGCAATGGAGTTCGAGAAAAAAGCTCTGGAGATGTGCTATGGTGGGGGAAAGTGGTGGCTTGATCCTTTGACCTCTTCATTTTGTATCACGTGACACCACGTGCGAGACATTCTATCAAAATCCAAAGAGCAGGAGATTGAACTACGCCCGATTTGGACGTAGTTCCAAAACTAACTAAATCCATGTCTATTGCATTTCTAACTAATTTCAAATTCTTAAATTCAACAAAACAAACACTAGATTTTCAAGTCTTTTGTAATTACAATTACATGTAGTTTTATATCCGGCCAAACAAACACACCCTAAGAGGATAAGCCAAACGGTTAATAAAATTCATTAATGATCCATTGGTCCTGCTTAATTGTGCATTTGTGCTGACGTGGTATAAGTGATAATATAAAGGAGGTGCATAAGAAGTAAGAATGAATTTATAAAGATATATAAATAATTTTTTTTCCAAAAAAAATATATTAAAAAATTCCTAATTTTATAGTAGACAAGTAAGTAAAAAGTACCATGACAAGCAAGAGAGAATTTTATTATTAAATATCTTTATATCAAAAAGATTTTCCATCATTTCTCTCCCAAATGAATTTTAATCTATTCCAATAGTGTTTGTAGTTTCTCCATATTTATTAAAAAAAAATTATCACTAGATATATTTTTATATTAAAAAAATATAAACACAATTTTTTTTTTTTTTAAATTTTACTTAACTTTTACTACTTAAAACCTGATAGTTAGAGTCTTTGTCTCACATAGGAACTTGGAAACTTACCGATTTTATTGGAATAAATTTGCCAAAAGCTTGTTGATTATTACAGTAGTTGAAATGAATACTAAGAAATAAATAAATAATATAAAATCAAAATCTCAAATAAAATATTATCTTGATTGAAAATTTTGATCTTTGACCTATATACTTCAAACTAAAAAAAATGTTATAACTAAACAAGTCTGCAATTAAAATCACATAGTAATAAGATAATTTAACTGGCACAAGAATACAGAGGATGATTAATAAAAATGCAGCTTCGAGGTGAGAGAAAATATGCTAGGGTGAAACAAGATGAGACTTTCGTTGCTAAACCAAATAATTAGTAAATGCAAAATACAAGTAGAAAAATGAAACATTCACCATATTTATAACAATATATTATCAAATAATTCCTTCTAATTAAGAGCAACAAGCATCTATCAAGAAAACAAATTAATACTGTCATCTTTGAACAAACAAAAACAATTACAATTAAAGGTTCTGCAAATCTTTAGCATGATCAAAGTCCTTAATTAATGGGGTATATAATGATGAAGTGCTTCAACAACTCCTTCATTGGAACCACATGCAGCAGCAAGTGAAACAAGGAAGCAAATTAAGAAAGCCCAAACTCTTCAACAACATCCACTTGTCACTGAAGAATGGCATAAGAATTTAGTATTTTCAACCTGAACAAATGTTGACATTGAATTTGAAGTTCTTTATATGGTTAACAGTGAACTTCTTAATTTAGTATTTTCAGGTTCCTGTCTCTTTTGATGACCCACTTCTCCACCATGCAAATACCTGTTTATTGCCTTTTCTATACAACTTGAGATTATAAGGTTGAACTGAATGAATGAATCCATTTAATTTTAACGCACCATAGCCAATATGTACAGTCCTTGAGGATGTCGAATCTATTAGTTGTCGTTCACACACTGATGAAGCTTGCCTTTCTTCATGTCCTTCTTCCTCTGAAGAAAATCCTTGCTTACACCAACATGCAATATTGATATGATGGCATGGAAGTGAAATAAATAAATGTAAAAAAAAAAAATGGTTAAAAAAAATTACAAAGCAAACAGGGGCAGAGCCAGAAAGTTTTTTTTTTAAGGGAGGCCGAAATTTTTTTTAAAAGGAGATAAAAATATTTTTAGAGGACAAAGTAAAAAAAATAAATGAGACAAATATTATATTTTTATAAATATTTTCCTATAACTATACTTTTTTTAATTAGCATATATATATACTAATTTTTAAAAAATCATGTTGTCAAACAATAAATTTTTTTTAAAAAAAATTGTTACTATATTTAATTTATTAAATGTCAAAAAGCTAAACAATAAAATTTTATAATTATGTTTGTCTAAAACTATTATATTTTTGGACTATATTTACTAATTTGTAAAAAAAACTCATCAAACAATAGACTTTCGAAAAAAATATGTAAATTAATTTATAAAATATTAAAGAGACAAATAATAAAATTTCACAAAAAAATTTTCTAAATTTTTTTTTATGCAATAATTATATATATATATATATATATATATATATATATATATATAATTGGGGGGAGCCCTCCTTCACTCACCCCTTGTCACACCCACCCCTTCTACCGAGGTAAATGTGGCACCCATCGCTTAAAAAAATTCCTTTTTAACCTGAAACCCCGACACCTCTCGAAACCAAATCGGACTTACAAATTACAATTTACAACTTTACACCAACTGCAGGGATTCAAATACGTAAATACAACAAATATAATAACTCAAATTTGTGGAGTACAACCGCTACAAGATCACGATACCAACAAATATAAAGAAAAGTATGGGACCCATCGCAGTCTTGGACTTAACCCTCGACTAGCTCTAAACTTGAACAGTCAATCTAGGGTCTTGCTCCCTGCAGATACTGAAAGACATTCAGTTGGTCGGTAGTGGCTTAATAATTTCAAATATTCAAATACAAATGATATATAAAATATATAAATACCAACTTCTCAAATAATTTTTCCAACTTTTCCAAAAATACCGTAATTCTAGCAAAAATACATTTTTTTAAAGAACTTTTGAAACATAAATTCATCACAAATCAATATCAAATCAATTTTCTAAGAAAATCCAAATTGTTGTGAGAGACTGCCCTCCTAAGAGCGACAGCTGGGCTTCGCCCCCTCATCACAACCCAAAATAACAAGTAATATAAAAAAATCCATTCTCAATTCCACAGCCTGGAAAACTCTCCCCCACTTAGCCGCCGTCGCGACTAGGTTGGGAGCCGCCAAGGTCTTCATAACCTTGACGTTGGCCCACCGGTCCCGTGTGGTGACTCCGGGATCCCGATGTATCATCCAATCAGGGCTCTACGCTCCCACCTGATCTGGACAAATCAACACTCAGGTCCACCACGCCACCTCTAAAGGCTGGCCCGTGGGGACCCACTACTGCAGTAGTCGGGCCTTAGCCCGCCGTCACCATCCAAACCAACATGTAAATGTAGCAATAATACAATCTGTATAAATCACATCACATGGTCCTTATCCAGGACAAGCATTCACATCACGAAAATAAACATCATTTCCACAAAGCCAATGTCAAAAGTATAACAATGCATAAAACCAGTAAAATCCAGATCCATGATACCATTCCTATTCCAGGAATGAAAACCAATTCCACAAATATTGTTGGTAAAACATTTTAAAATGCTCACATGATTTCACAAATCATTCTAAATCAAAACATATATAACCATAGAAATAAATGCATGAATTGAATAATTAAATCACATATACATGTATTTTCACTATTCACAAATACGTATAATTATACGAAACTGATGTATCAATACGATTGTCAGGAACATCAACAGCAAGTAAATATACGTATACCTCAACATTATACGCCAATTAAACATGATAAAAAGAAATACTTAAACAATTATTTTCAAAATACTAGCCATTAAATAATTATTTCAAAATAATAATAATTAATCAATTATTTAAAATAATAGCCACTACCAACTCACCTGGTGTCCTTGGGTTCCTTGCTAGACCTGGAACTCTCTCCCAAGACTGAACAACACCTAACAAGAATAATATAATAAAAATAAATAACACATTTAAACCCAAAATAAAATACAATAAACAACAATAGACTCTCTATTGGGCCCACTCACTCCAATCGGTTAAAACCCGACCTTGCATTATCCAACTGGCTTTCAATTGCACTTAAACCAACTCAATTTAGGGTAAACACTGCTGAATCAATCTGAACAAACCTTAATTCCACTGAACCAAGCTTAATTGCACTGAACCAAACTCAATTTCACTGAACCAGCTTGAACCAACCCAATTCTTATTCAAAAATCCATTGAACCAACTTGGTTCAGCCCAAAACCTTAGCCCAAATCACTCGAACCAAACCCAAACTATCTCAACTTGATTTGATCAGCCTCAACTCAACCAAATCAATTCAATTCAACCAATTCATTCCAACTTGGTTTGATCCAACCAAATCAACTTGGCTAACTCAACCCATTTCAATCTAACCATCATCATTAACACCTTAATCATCATCATCACCAATTTAATTAACCAAACCAAACCCTAATCTCGGTGCTACAGTAATTGCTACAGTAATTCCGGCAATCTCATCTCCATTTCAAGCAATTTCCATCACAAATACAAGGTTTTCAACACAAAAATAATTTCACAACAATTACTTTGTATCCCTCATCAATATACATTCAAATCCATAATCATTTTTCATCCAATCCAACCAAAAATACATATTTATACATACATGCATACACTTGCCAAAAACAATACAAGGAAGCTTCTACCAAGTGCAAGTCATCCCTCCCATGAGCTCCCTCCCGACGATCTCCAAGTCCCCTCTCCTTAAAACCTCAAATTTCTTCCCATTTCTTCATAACTCTCGGGTTATCTGTAGCAAAATGGTGGAGAAGAAGATGAACAACACTCAAGCTCTAGATTTTTTTCTCCAAATTTAACTTTCAGCCGAAATTTACATTTAGTCCCTCAAAACATAATTCCTTACAAAACAGTCCCTGAAAAAAACTCATGAATGGTCCCTGAATTACAAAATAGTATTCTCAAAAAGATCCTTTTTAAATTATCCAATGGTCCTTGGATTATAGTACAACATTTCAAAAAAAGATCCCTTCCATCTTACCTTTCAGTCCTTGGATGCCGAAACATTTTATATCAATCCTTTTTCTATTACTCTTTAACCCAAAAATCTTTTTATAAACTTTCACACTTAGGTCCTTGTTCTTTCCACTTAGGGTTTCTCCACAAGGTTACTCCGTAGAAAAAAATTCTTCATCAGAATCGTAGTAATACCCTGAATATATTTTCCAACAGGTATCCAAAGGTTCAGGGTATTACAATCCCTCCCCCTTAAGAAAATTTCGTCCTCGAAATTTCCTTAGTATGCATCAATCTGATATCACTGAATTTCATTACTTGTTCCAAGACCTGTTCTCTTGTTCCAAATCTGTTCAACAGTAAATAACAATACTGTATTAGGATGTCCAAGTATCTGCTGATGATCAAAGTGAACCTGATTCCTCTTATACGGTGTTATACACGGTATACAACACTCTTCTGATGTGTTACTCTGGCTTCCTCACTTCCAAAACTCATACAATAAAATAATCTTGTATTTTCCACAATTCAGAAGAAAAGCAACTTCTTATTCACAAATAGGAATACATCATACTGGAAATACACGGGTAGAATACAAACATCTCAAGCACACAAACGATGATACAAACAGATTATTCTACTATTCACAAGTCCTCATACGTCTACTGAACCTCATCCTTGTCTACGGTTTCTGCGGTTCAACCTTTCCCGGTTCCATTGTTCAACCGTCCGCACTATAGTTAAGGACCGCATAGGCATCATCATACGCCGCTGCAAAACTCCCTCGAAACTCCATACCTCCTTCTCACTCGGCATATGACTCTCGTCTAGGTGAAAAACGTTCCATGTAGATATTCCTCACTCGAAGCAACTATAGAGCTAAAATCTCGGTATTCATGGTTACCACATAACGAGCTTGTGGGACATAAACATCGACTCATTGCTTGTTCTTGGTTACTGTGTGCAATAATAGAACTAGAAGATCTCTGAGGCAACAAGAGTAGAGCTAGAGGGTACTTGAGCGTAGAATATGGGTTTCCATCTCTTCTTCCCTCATTCGTTCCTCCTCTCTCCTTCTCTGCTCCTCCATTTCTCTTCTCTGCTCTTCTTCCTCTCTTTGCTTTGCTCTTCCGGAAATATCTCTACTCTTTCTCTATTATACCTTGGAGGAGGTCCTCGTCTCGACTCGTCTCAAACGCCTTGGTTCCATTACTCAAAAAAATCCTTAAGACACTCAAAAATTCCATCGATGAAAAAAATGCAAGTCTGATCTTCTCCTCTATTTAAACACAACTAAACTACACTTAGAGGAGCTGGCCATAATTCATCCAAAGTCCGACAAATCAAACTCGAATCAATGTCACATCATAACACACCTTTTAAGAATCAACAGAAAGGTGATAAAGAAGACTGGTTACTCACGGGCTAATCTCCATATTCTTAAGCACAGGTATGTCCAAAGTATCTTTCAAATCAAACTGCAAATCACTGTGTGCCAGTCAACAAAGAGAATGCCAAATACCCTTCTTTGGCAACTTTAAGTTAACTTATTTTGGATAAAACCAATTCCAATAAATATCTCAACCCGTGATCCTGATCACAGTGCACTGCTCAACTCTCTGCCGCAAATGTCAAAACCTACTACCAACCTTATTCCCAATATGCAACTTAGGTTTTAACCAGATTGGAGACTCTTAATACTTCTACTGGGCCCTTAACTTTCTGTCTAATCCCTACTAAACCTCTAAGTCTAGACATGACTTCTAAACTTAGGCTCAGATCACAACCCGTGATCTCTACCAACCAGGGATATCTCAACCTACAGCTCTGATACCAAAAGATGTCACACCCACCCCTTCTACCGAGGTAAA
Organism: Dioscorea cayenensis subsp. rotundata; assembly: GCF_009730915.1. NCBI lineage: Eukaryota > Viridiplantae > Streptophyta > Magnoliopsida > Dioscoreales > Dioscoreaceae > Dioscorea > Dioscorea cayenensis. Next base: position 18,138,432 of record NC_052485.1, on the reverse strand, counting down.
TGTGGCACCCATCGCTAAAAAAATTCCTTTTTAACCTGAAACCCCGACACCTCTCGAAAACCAAATCGGACTTACAAATTACAATTTACAACTTTACACCAATCTGCAGGATTCAAATACGTAAATACAACAAATATAATAACTCAAATTTGTGGGTACAACCGCTACAAGATCACGATACCAACAAATATAAAGAAAAAGTATGGGACCCATCGCAGTCTTGGACTTAACCCCCGACTAGCTCTAAACTTGAACAGTGCAATCTAGGGTCTTGCTCCCGCAGCTTACAAAGACATTCAAATTGGTCAGTAGTGGCTTAATAATTTCAAATATTCAAATACAAAGATATATAAAAATATATAAATACCAACTTCTCAAATAATTTTTCCAACTTTTCCAAAATACCAGAATTCTAGCAAAATACATTTTTAAAGAACTTTTGAAACATAAATTCATCACAAATCAATATCAAATCAATTTTTCTAAGAAAATCCAAATTGTTGTGAGAGATCGCCTCCTAAGAGCGTACAATGGGCTCGCCCTCATCACAACCCAAAAATAACAAGTAATATAAAAATCCATTCTCAATTCCACGTACCGAAAAACTCTCCCCCACTTAGCCGCCGTCGCGACTAGGTTGGGAGCCGCCAAGGTCTTCATAACCTCGACGTTGGCCCACCGGGTCCCGTGTGGTGACTCGGGATCCCGATGTATCATCCAATCGTGGCTCTACGCTCCCACCGATCCGACAAATCAACACTCAGTCCACCACGCCACCTCTAAAAGGTCGGCCCGTGGGGACCCACTATCGCAGTAGTCGGGCCTTAGCCCGCGTCACCATCCAAACCAACATGTAAATGTAGCAATAATACAATCAGATAAATCACATCACATGGTCCTTATCCGGGACAAGCATTCACATCACGAAAATAAACATCATTTCCACAAAGCCAATGTCAAAAGTATAACAATGCATAAAACCAAGAAAATCCGGATCCATGATACCATTCCTATTCCGGGGAATGAAAACCAATTCCACAAATATTGTTGGTAAAACATTTTTAAAATGCTCACATGATTTCACAAATCATTCTAAATCAAAAACATATATAACCATAGAAATAAATGCATGAATTGAATAATTAAATCACATATACATGTATTTTCACTATTCACAAATACGTATAATTATACGAAAACTGATGTATCAATACGATTGTCAGGAACATCAACAGCAAGTAAATATACGTATACCTCAACATTATACGCCAATTAAACATGATAAAAAGAAATACTTAAACAATTATTTTCAAAATACTAGCCATTAAATAATTATTTCAAAATAATAATAATTAATCAATTATTTAAAATAATAGCCACTACCAACTCACCTGGTGTCCTTGGGTTCCTTGCTAGACCTGGAACTCTCTCCCAAGACTGAACAACACCTAACAAGAATAATATAATAAAAAAATAAATAACACATTTAAACCCAAAATAAAATACGATAAACAACAATAGACTCTATTGGGCCCACTCACTCCAATCGGTTAAAACCCGACCTTGCATTATCCAACCGGCTTTCAATTGCACTTAAACCAACTCAATTTAGGGTAAACATCTCTGAATCAATCGAACAAACCTTAATTCCATCGAACCAAGCTTAATTGCACTCGAACCAAACTCAATTTCACTCGAACCAGCTTGAACCAACCCAATTCTTATTCAAAAATCCATTGAACCAACTTGGTTCAGCCCAAAACCTTAGCCCAAATCACTGAACCAAACCCAAACCATCTCAACTTGATTTGATCAGCCCTCAACTCAACCAAATCAATTCAATTCAACCAATTCAATTCCAACTTGGTTTGATCCAACCAAATCAACTTGGCTAACTCAACCCATTTCAATCTAACCATCATCATTAACACCTTAATCATCATCATCACCAATTTAATTAACCAAACCAAACCCTAATCTCGGTGCTACGATGAATGCTACGATGATTCCGCAATCTCATCTCCATTTCAAGCAATTTCCATCACAAATACTGAGGTTTTCAACACAAAAATAATTTCACAACAATTACTTTGTCATCCTCATCAATATACATTCAAATCCATAATCATTTTCATCCAATCCAACCAAAAAAATACATATTTATACATACATGCATACACTTGCCAAAAACAATACAAGGAAGCTTCTACTAGCCCAAGTCATCCCTCCCGTGAGCTCCTCCCGACGATCTCCAAGTCCCTCTCCTTAAAACCTCAAATTTCTTCCCATTTCTTCATTTTTAACTCTCGGGTTCTTGTAGCAAAAAATGGTGGAGAAGAAGATGAACAACACTCAAGCTCTAGATTTTTTTCTCCAAATTTAACTTTCAGCCGAAATTTACATTTTAGTCCCTCAAAACATAATTCCTTACAAAACAGTCCCTGAAAAAAACTCATGAATGGTCCCTGAATTACAAAATAGTATTCTCAAAAGATCCTTTTTAAATTATCCAATGGTCCTTGGATTATAGTACAACATTTCAAAAAGATCCCTTCCATCTTACCTTTCAGTCCTTGGATGCCAGAAATATTTTATATCAATCCTTTTTCTATTACTCTTTAACCCAAAATCTTTTATAAACTTTCACACTTAGGTCCTTGTTCTTTCCACTTAGGGTTTCTCCACAAGGTTACTCTGTAGAAAAATTCTTACTGTAACTGTAGTAATACCCTGAATATATTTTCCAACAGGTATCCAAAGGTTCAGGGTATTACACCCCTAGCTCAGCCCCTCAAAGCAAATAATTAAGATCTAGAAAAGGATGTAAGTTTTGCCTATAATCATTTGAGCTAATTAAGAACCTTCGTATACTGTTGAGAGGATAGATATAGATTCACTAGAAAACTTGTGTTGTACTCATTTAACTTCTTGGGCTGTACTCAAAGCCCATTTACAAAACAAATAAAGGACAAGAGAGTTTGTGCAGTATTATCCCTCATTTTTTTTATGTATCAAACGCACCCCTAGAGTGGCTTGCAAGTCACAAGAGCATGATAATCATTGTTTTGTGTTGACTGAATATATTTGTTCTTCTGGATAATCACATCAAACTATGCACATATTGAAGTTTTTTCCTGTTGAGGCAGATGCATGATAATTAGTTTTTGTTCTCATAATGTCTCACCTAATGCAGTTGGTAGCCGGATGGAAAAAACCACCAGTCTTTTGCATCATCACAAAATATCTTTCTGGAGGCTCATTGACACGACGTGGTATTTTAGGATTTTAAATATTCACAGTAGTTTTTATTTAATATTTTGTAATTATTTTAGATTTATTAGTTAGTTTATCATCCAGTAATTTGTAACTATTATAGTTTTATTTACTATTTTGTCCTTAGTTTAGGTCTCTATCAATATTGTTTTAGGGTTTTGTGGAAGGGATAGATGAATTGAAATTTGATTTTCTTGTTTACTCTATTTTAAGTGTAAGTTCTTGGATTAGAACTGCTTATCCGCTGTGTTAGGTGGTATCAGAGAGAGGATGTCAACTGGTGATGATGGTTATGGTCTTCATGACGGTGATCAGGAGGCTAGAGCCCCTCTAGGGGATGAAGCGTTGCAACGATTGGAGCAACATTTGCAGCAAAGAATGGATCTTAAATTCTGGTGTTTTAATGAGAGCTTTGAAGAAATTGTAGATCGTCTGGATGCTCTACAAATTGATGCACACAGTAGATGGAATGACAATAGAAGGCCAGAGGCAGAGTTGGCTCGTGGTGTTCCTATTGACAAACATCGTCCGGTCCCTATTCATAGATAATATGTCTATAATAAAGATTCAGAGAAAGAAGATGATTTTGAACCAAATTGGTTCGAACGCCATCAACCATATGAACGCTAGAGGGCGAGAAATAATTATGGGCGTGTTAAAAGGGATGTTGGAGATTTCCGGTTAAGGGTGGATATCCCATCTTTTAACGGAAGCTTGACTATAGAAGAATTTTTGGATTGGATTGCAGAAATTGATAGATTCTTTGACTACATGGAGACCCCTCCGGAGAAACAGGTTTGATTGGTAGCATGCCCTTTGAAAGGGGAACCATCTACATGGTGAGAACAAATTCAATCCAAAAGAGATCGAGAAGGTAAAGGCCTTGTACGAACTTGGTACAGGATGAAATATTTATTGAAGAGGGAGTTTCTACCCCCAGATTTTTAGTAGATCCTGTTTCAACAATACCAGCGTTGGCAACAGGGTAGTCGGTCTGTCCATGAATACACTATAGAATTCATGAGATTGGCTGAGAGAAATAACCTCCTTGGGTTAGAAGGGCAGTAGGTTGCGAGATATTTGGAGGGGTTGAGGCCAGCACTCAGATACAAAACAGTGTACAAGTTATCCAAACCTTATATGAGGCGAAGAATATGATAGGCTGCAGACAGGGGTATGGAGGTGAAAAGGTAGTGAACATCACAATTATGGTGAAGGATTGGCTGCAAGGTGTTTGCAGGCAATGGAATGGTGAGAATAGAAGTAGGAACCTTACAAGCATGGCACTGTACCCAATTGAAATGGTGAGGCATGGTGCTGGTGAGAAGCTAGGTTAGATCGTCTCTTAGGTGTGGTAGTTAAGTTGGTTGTGTTTTGTGATAGAAAATATTATTATAATGTTGTAATCTCTTGAATTTTGTACTTAACCAATGATGGAGCAGGTTAAGGTTAGGCTGTAACCAATGGTTGTAGTGCTTTGTGTCTCCTTGACTGTAATACTTTTGGTATAAATTAATACTGAGTGGAGGAAGGTGATTGGTTGGTTAAGCTCTTTGTTGAAAGTCTTTTTCTCTTTGTCTCAGTTGACCATTGAAACCCAGCTATCAAACTTCAAGGCATTTCATCAAACGCCTTGGTCTTTCTACTGGACATTTCATCAAACACCCGGTTCTTTCTCACTTTTAGAGATTAAAACTCATCAGTATATATATTGATAATTTGACATTAAGTATTTGGTAATTATAAAAAAGATTGGGATCATCTAATATCAACTGAACATATAAGTACAAAGTTTAAAATTGCAAATATTGTGATTAAAGGATTGCCAACTAAAGTATTTAGCTATCATGTGTCTAATATATATATATATATATATATGGGGCTTACTTGTACTTTGTAATAGTATTACTTAATTAATTGATGTATCCCACTAAGATATAATTTTGTTTTAGTATGATGATTCCAAATTATACTTTGCTTTTCATATTAAGGCAAGGATTTTGTTGTTAAATTGATTAGCGAAAATTAAGTACTAGAACCTGTGTTAACATTTAGATGTTAACATATAAAGTTATAAACAAAGGATACTGCTCAACATTAGTTATTGGTGGTGTTGTAATTTATGAAAGGTTGTATTTGTTCCAAAAGTATTTGCTACAATGATTCATATCACTATACTTTTTTGATTTAGTAATGAGTAGTAATTTTTGTTATAGATCACCAATAGGAGAACGTTGGATTTACTCTATTTACAGGGTTGTTGTCCATATATAATGAAGAGTGCTTTAATCCTATGTAATTAATTAGTGGTTGTGCTGATGAAAAGGTGTGTGCCCTTTGATGGTAAAGGCACATCTATCCTACAAAAGAAGTCTTCATCTCAAGCCATGAAAAAAAATTACTTTTAAGGATCTATAACCAAACACATCAAAAATAAAATAAAATTTTTAGCGGAAGACTAATGCTCTACAAAGAACAATCATGAATCAAAAACATTTTTATTCATTATGATTCTAATGCGATGGCCGAAGGTAAAATTTAATTTAATTCCTTCACAACAATCCACACAATTCACTTGAAATAAAAGTCACTTACATTGAGCTAAGTTGATGATATAAATATAAAAATAAAAACAAAAAACTTGCTGTCAAATGGAGATTTCAAAGATGCCAAAGCCAATTGGTTCAAGTTGTTAGCTGTAAAGGGCCTTTGCGGCATCTGCCCTTGGCACGGGAGTGACCGGGCTGCTTGGCCTAGAGGATGGTCGAGAGCAGATCATTAGTAGCACAAATGGTACCATTGGTCACCATACTCAGTCATTAGCGGGTATGACTTTCCACACAACCTGACTTGAGGCGTGACTGAGGCAGGTCAGCAAGGCCGCAATGACCGAGCGTGTGTGGTAGTATCAGGCAGTACTAGGCCGGGAGAGGCCAAAATTATTCTAAGGCATGGGCCTTGAATATATACCCATGACTTAGGCGGATCATGAAACACTTACCGAGAGATGTGGCGTGGCAGGGCCAGTCGCTCTTGGTAAGGTAGGCTGACATAGGCGACATGTCTCGGGTGACGCAGGCTGGCAGGGCTGGTAGGATGATGCAATCTAATTGCACAGGCAGCAGGACATGGCACCAGGCAGTAGGGCTGGCAAGGCCGTCAGGCTGGTAGGGTAAGGTGCTGAGACTGAGCGCAGTCTGGCCTGGCGTAGAGCACAGAGCATGGTCGTTGGCAGGGCGTGGTGCCAAGGAGCTGACGCCATGGAGCTGAGGTGGGCTAGCAACCAGGCATGGTCGAGCATGTGGCCGCCCATACCCAAGAGAGGTTTTTTCTTAGGTCATTTGCCTATAAATAGAGGCAAGGAAGGCCGTAAGGGAGGCAAGTGAGTTTGTGGCTTCAAGTGAAGGTTGTAAATATTCCACTTCAAGAGAGTTAGTTTTTCTCTCTTTATACTTGGTGTCCTTTGCCTCTTTGTCTCTTCCTTAATCAAATTCTTTGGCTATTTGAGTGAAGGCTAGGTTGGTGCGCATAGGGTGTAGTCAACTGTCGTACGGTGTCGATCTAGACGGATTAGCCCTGTAACATTAGCTGCAGTAAAATTAAGTCTCTCATGTGGCATGTGAGGGTTCGAATCTGTTGGGTTTTAGCCCCATTTGGGCTAGATAAATAAGATTGGGCTTTGGCCCAATCCCATAATGAAAAAAAGCTATATCAATTAGTGGAAAGGGTAAGGTTAAAGTTGGGTTTTCACATGAAACCTTATTTGGGTAAACCTCTCATTCATTGAGATAGAGAGAGAGGATGAGAGCCAATAGAGTGGAGAAAAAAGAAACCAACAAAAGGAAGGAGAGGGGGAGTAGGGCTAAATCTGGCAAAAACATCGGATGACGATCGGCACCGGATTTCATCTACATTCTTGGGTAGAGAGCATCCTTGCTAGTAAGGTTCCAATCCTTTGAGTTGACTTCTTCAAATCCTTCTTGATGTCATTGTATCCATCTTGTATGAAGATGATGATGTATGCATGTAGTGTTGATGGTCTCTCCTTTTAATAATCTTGTCTTTGAGTTTTTATGCCTCTAGTTAGCTAGAGAGATCCTTGTAAACTCCATCAATTGACATAGTGAAAGCTTTGTAAAAGGCTCTAAGAAGTCCTGTGGTTTTTTCCTCTATTCAAAGGATTTCCACGCTAAAATTGGTGTCTTGTATTGTATGCTTGCATTCTCATCGTCTTTATAGTTATTACCTACTTCATGGTCACAAAGAGGGGTTGTAATCATACTCTTAAGGGTTGTATTTGACCTAGGAGAGTCTTGAGCCCGTATAGAGGTGCATACGAGTTGTCATATGGGCATATGAGAGACATATCGGTTGTCATATGGGCATATGGGAGGCTATATAGACATTTAGAGAGTTTTCACTAGGTTATATGGGTGTCAAACGGCCGGTATAAAGGCCATATATGTTTTCCCGAGAGTTCACAATAAGTCATATGGGCGGCATGCTGATCGTATAGAGATATATGCATGAATAGTAAATTATTACATTACCATAAACAGTGAATTTGCTACAGTAGTTTCGCAGAGTTTTCGGTGTTGCAATGCTAATAACCCAACAGAATCCTCGTTGGAGGAATTAACTCATGGGTGATGTTGCAACTCGCACTCACGAGCCACAGAGACAGGCACTTGTTGCCTTTTTAAAAAAAAATTCAAAGATCATGGTAAGGAAGTGGTTGGTGAGCAAGTAGAACAACAGTCGACATGAGTGGACCATGGACAGTAAACATGGAAATGGAGCATCGGGGAACATTAGAATGAGATAGAGCATGGAAATAAGAGAGCCCGAAGTTATAGAGGAACAAAAAAAAAAAAGAAGGTACAAGATGAGAAAAGAAACAAAGACAACCTAACGCTCTCTTAACAAGATTAGAAAACCCATGCAAGAATTATGGTTTTGCAAATCCCATGAAATAGAAATTTAACAAAAGATGTCTCATAAAGCAAGTTTTGAAATCCAGATTCCCAAATTGGAACAACTAAACATACCCATACATGATAAAGTATTCTTGTTGTAATTAGAGTTAGAAGAACTTTCCCCATTATATTTACAATTTGATGGAAAAATTATACTAAAACTTGAATGAAAGAAACTTATTATAATATACTACACTAACACATTGCATTAATATTATGTTGTTATTGCATATAGTAACTACATTCATAAGATAAAGATGATCTCTTGTGATCTATTGTTTTCATTGCCCTTAATCTATTACGAATGAAACCGCCTAGTTATAAATTGAACTGAACCATTTTTTATTTGTCATGGAATTAAGAGAAAATAGAGGAAACTTATATATATATATATATATATATGTAAGAATAAGAATTCATGGAGGACAAGATATTGATGCTCTAAAGCTCAAGTCAGTCATAGGGCAACTCTCCTTTGGCGGGATGTTGTTGCTTCACAGGCAACTTCATGCAAAACCAAGTAAATCATTGGTAACACTAATCTCTCTTTTTTTACGACACTATCATCTCTGTCTTTCTATATATGTGTGTGTGTGTGTACATCACCTGCCAAAGGAGAGGAACCCTAAGACTGACATGCTTAACATAATAGTTTCCCACCTTGAATTTTTAGTTTTGACCTAGCTCTACATTGAGTGAGCATCCCCTCAAGCTAGCTTTATATAGCATAACCTCAAGGTCAAGGAAAGAAATATAAGATCAAAGCACATTCTCATATGCTCTCTAGAAGAAGGTTATACCATGGATATCCAAACACGATGTCCTTTTCATGTGGGATTCTCCCAAGCATGATCTTGACCTCCTTTTAACTACATTCCTTTTCTTTCTTTCCTCTATAGTTTGCCATGCATGAAGCTTTAGCCAGACGGGAATATATATTTAGCCTAAACAAAAGGAATGATATATAGGCTCTCACATGTCTTCTTTGGCAAAGGAAAAGCGAATGGATGAAGTGGAGGGCATATGCCCATAATATTCTTGAGTAGCTTGCTTTTGAGAATATCAGGGGAACTTTGGACATGCAAAAGATGTGTGATCTTGCTTTCAAGATGAGATGCTAACCATTTGTTAGCATGGAGAAGGGGAGTGGCATATGTTTCAAATGATGCCCATAATATTGTTTTCCAGTGCATTACATAAACTCTATCTATTATACGTAAACTTGTGCTAATGGCTTCTTATTGCTTGCATGATGGTCTGAGGGCTCCATAATCTATTTCTAGCGCATCTTGGATTGCAGATGATTAAACATAACCATCACATATCTATCTATGCATTTCTGGTAATGTTCTATACTTCAACTGTTAATTAAGAGAGATGATGCCATGGACACGGTTCTATGGTAGTTATCACAAAACCGAAATATGATTTATCTTCATTACATCAAATTAGTGACTTCTAGAACAAAGAGTCGCAATCTTTTGAAGGAATTACCAAGTATCTCTATATTATGTATTAAAAAAATCCTAAACTTATAAACATATGACTAAAAATAAATCATGCTTAAATTCCGTAACAATTACCACGGAATCGAGTTTACTGGATTATAAATATTTTCACCTTACTTCTCCATTTTACCCTACATGATTTATAATATATATGCAAAAAATAGCATATATACATTATTATTTTAAAATTTTTTGAAAAGAAAAACCAGTGAAATTTTAAAATTACAAAAAATATCTTGAAATTGAATAAGTATTTCGATTCTAGTTTTTATTTCCAGCTTCTTTCCTAAAATTGCATAGTTTTATAAAAATATCATCAAAGAATCAATCATCCTATTTTTTTTTTTTTTGAAGAAAACATCTAGTTTTATATTACTCATTGCCAATACATAAATTATATCTACAGGATTTTCTTTTTAAAGTATCGTAAGTACTCCTCAATTATTTATTATTATTTATTTATAATTTATTTATTTTGAAAAAGTAGATAAACCACATTCATTAAAAAAAAAACTACAGAAACAACAGGAGCTAGAGCTCTACAAAAACATCCACCAAAGAATAGAAAGAAATGAAAAAAACAATGTACTCAACCGAAGGAAGAAAAAAACCTTAAATTAAAAAAAAGGGAGATCCTTAGGAACTAGAGCTCTACAAAAACATCCACTAGTAATGGAAAGAATAAAAAAACAACAGACCAACTGAAAGAAGAGAAAAACCTTAAATTAAAAAAAAGGGAGATCTTTTAAGGATACAAGAGATAAGAGATCTAGCCTTCGCCCGGGAGTACTCCTCAATTGTCTAAATTAAAACATAGATTCTGAAGTTTGTTTCCAATTTTTTATAACAAATTCATATTCTCATTTCATTTTAGATGCAGGACATCATTTTAAAATGCTTTTCAATGTGTCTTATGTGATTAAATTATTTCAAAAATATAATAAATAAGTAAATAAATAACTGTGATAACAATATTTACACTTGATTTAATATTTTTAAAATGCTTTAGGGTTTCAACCTCTCTCTCTCTCTCTCTCTCTCTCTCTCTCTCTCTCTCTCTCTGTTTAGCAAACATGGAGGCCATTGCTGTGGAGATGAGGAGTTTAGGTTAGGGTTTAAATAGAGAGAGATTAGAGAAGAGATGGCTGCATGAGGCATTCATATGGGAGGTTCTAGAGTTTTCTTTGCTGCTTCTCTGGTTTGAATTGAAGAAGGCTTTTTTTCTTCTTTTTAATTAATTGTTTGAAAAATTAAATAATAGAGCGGAGTAGTGAGTGTTCGTCATTGATGATGCAGTGAAGAAAGAGAACATTAGTTTAGTTTTACAACTTAAACCAGCCTCTATTTGATTATAAAGCACTTTTAAGTAATTCTCCCTCAACTTATTTTAACTAATTCGGATCACTGAAGAAAATCGGTTAATGTTGTTTGATAATTTAAAATTTATAAAAAATTATATTAATTTTTCAAAGTTGCAATTATTTAAAATATAATTTAATAAAATGTGTAGTTGAATTTGATTTATATGATACTGTATAATTACATTAAATATAAATAATACATTTAATTAAATAATGTTTCATAATTTGTTAAAATTAACAAATAAAAGGAACCAAAGAAACCCACAAATACAAAGAACTGGATGAAATATAAATTAAGCATTTATTTGCAACATAGAATCTAATCAGCTTTTAATTAATGACCAATTTAAATTGATTCGTGATTTTTTTTTTTTGGGAAGTATTCAAGGAATTGTTCTAGCATGTGTGATTTTTGTTGATGACATTATTTTTTTTTATTTTAATAAATATGAAAAACGCAATGATCCTCCTCGCCGGTGTACCGGGGATCTTTGTTCATAATGTCTTACGTAAGATTTAAACATAGTGGCGTGCTTTCATTGACGTGCTTTCATTGAGAAACTAAGTTTGTTTGGTTTTGAATAAGCTATTTTGGAAACATTTTTTATAATAAAAAAATTCAAAAATCATTTTTATTAAAAGAAATAACGTTAAGTGTTTTTTTTTTTTTAAATTAGAAGCAAGTTTTTCATAGAACGAATACTTGAAAAACACAATTTTACTGTTGCTGTTTTATTTTGTATGTAAATCCCAACACATTCATCAATATTTGAAAAAAATGGTTTTTTTTATAAATTAACGGTTTTAGAAATAAAAAATACTGATTCAAATTGGCTTTAATGCTTCTATATGAAGCAGTAAATTTTAGTTTCTAAAAAATAGTAAAACTACTAGCTTTATAAAATAAGCACTTTGACGGGGAAAAATAAATCAGGCCTCTAAGTTGTCTTATTCAAAATTCAAAAGCACTTTAGTCTAGTGCCATGAGAGTCTCCTACATACTGCGGACAATGGGTGAAATACATGAACATGCATAGAAAAACGGTAGTGGAATATTTTTAAAAAACTTATGCACTCTACTAACACATGTTTGTCCATTTTGCTTGTGCACTCTACTGACACATGATTATTCATTTTACTTAAAAAACAGATATGTTTGAACTTGAGCACACGCAAATAAAAGCACATTTGTATTGAAATATTCACAATGTATATATGCATTGACGTAGCTTGTTCACAATTCTAAAAAACGAACAAAAACTTATTATAAACATCGGTACATCTCTAGAGCTACTTGATTTAATACAATTATGAAAATAATATGAATTAAATTTAAATGGACCTTAACCCCATAAAATTTAATATTCAACAATTCCCCATAAACACAAATACCAAATTACATATAATAAAAATCCGCAGATATTAATTTAAATAAAAAACATTACATCCTAGCTAATTAAATAAAATAACACACAAAAACCCCAAGAAAATATAGCTTTTGTGAATGCCCCTTAAATGCTCATTGATAGTGGCGGAACCAGAAACAAAATTAAAAGGTGTTAAATTTATTTATTTTTTTAAATTATAGATATAAAGTAATTTTATTAATTCAAACTTGAGGTTATAATAATCAATATTTCAAAATTATAAAATAGGTATCTATCTAAAAATTTAGTTTATGTGTAAAAAAGCCTATCATATCTACATAATTAACTATTAACTATACTAACAATTCAACATTAAAAAAACAAATAATATAATTAAAAAACCTAACACAAATTTAGAATCTAATTCAATTATTAAATACATCAATTATTCAAAAAATAATAATCATAACAATAAATCACAAACAAATATCTAATAGTTTTTTACAACAATTTTCATAACAAATAATCAAACAAATATTTAACAAATATTCAACAATTATTCAACAAATATCAAATATTTTTACACAACAAATAATCACACAAAAAATTAAAAAAATTAAATTAGATATAAAATAGGGAAAAAAACATGATAAGTCCCTATAATAAATGATAAAACATAAACCTGGAAGAAATTGAGCAAAGAGGGAAAAGTCACCAATTAACAAAACTTGTAGTGTTTTTTTTCAAGAGATTTTGAAAGAGCAATTCTATTTTGTAAGGGTTCAAAAATTTATTTTTATTTATTATTACTATTTTTTATACTACTATCCAAAAATTAATTAATTTGTATTGACAAATTCAATGAAAAATATATCTAAATATAAAATTTAAAAGCAAATATATATATATATATATATATATATATGAAGATCCATGCTTTGCTTGCCATATTATTTATTATTATCACTTAGCATCAATTTTAGTTAATATAATAATTTTATTATTTTATAAAATAAAATATTCTTTTTTGGGAAAAAAATCCTAAGAATATGTATATTGTTTGGAGATAGTTATTAAACCTGCTTAAGCATCAAACACTTCAAGACTCTGGATCTCCTGTTAAATGATTCATTCATTGGGTCATACGAGTAAATGCTACGTTAATGAAAATATTTTTAAATATTCTTTTTATTAAATTATATTTTAATTATATGATATCGAAAATGGAATGTGGGAAATCAAGTATTTGGATTTTCAAAAATTGGATAAGTTCTAAACATCATATATTAGCAAAATTTTAATGAAAGGAAACAACATAATTTAGGTAGTTTTAATTTTTCTCAATGTGTTATCGAAGTGTTATGAACTATATTATTGCATAATTACATTTATTTTACCCTACGTTTCTCTTATAAATATTATTTTCATTTAGGTTTTTTGGGTTGTTCTTCTGCTAAGTTTTGTTTTATTTGCAGTTATTTTGTTTATGTTTATTATATATATGATGCTAAAATTTTATTAATTAAATTAATTTGTTAGTATTTAGAATTATATATATATATATATATATATATATATATATATATATATATATATATATATATATATATATCTGTGTGTGTAATGTTGTCAGAATTGTGTACCCATAATATTGTTTGTAATTGTTTTGTTACTATTTCAAGTATATTGTTTATTCATTTAGTATTTGCCTATATTATTTTTAATAAGTTGTTAATTGAAAAAATTTAGAATTAATAATATGAGGAAAATTTTATAAAAATTTGTGTTATAAATAAAAATACATATCATAAAATTATCATAATTGTAAAAATCCTGATGTAGAGCAAGGGAGCTTACCTAGTAAAAATAAATTTTAATGTAAAGTGGATAATTGTAATAACTTCATGAGATGATAAAAATTATTTAGTGTTTAGATATTAAAAAATCAATTTCAAAGTCATATTTTTGTTTCTAATAATTGGATTTAATTAAATTTAATTAATTTAAATGCTATTTATATTACTTCAATTTTATGCTAAACATTGATTTATGATTAAATAATGAATTATTTAATTACTACCTAAAAAGTAAGTAATAGATTTAATGTTTTAGGTGTTATAATCCAAAATCTAAAAAAAAAAATACACTTGCAGTATAAATTCTTTTTCCTTTGGTAAATTTATAAAAAAAAAATTAATGGCATAAAATATATATTTTAAATATTTGATGAATTTTAAATGGTTTTTTAAGGAAAAAAGTGGAGCTAATTTATTAAAACAAAAAAAGTAGCCTGGGTTTACTAGACAAATTACTACAACAAAGCAAATAAGTGGCATTCACCATATGAGCAAATAGAGAAGTATACATAACCCCATAAATTCTTCACCACAAAGTCATAATGCAATTACATGAAACAGAGATACAATTTTTGCAAAAGTCACATTATGTCATGGTCCATAGAGCCTCTATACACACAAGCACAAATTAGGTTGGTAATTTGATATCCTTGCTAAAATTAGACGACAAAAATGTAGCTTACGGAAGGATCGACACACGACTACTAGAGGAGGGGACACCCCCCCCCCCTGAGTGCCACAAGGCTTATAATTCCTGGGATTTCACAAAGCTAAACACAATTCACAAATACAGAATATACAAAATGTGGAACACAATGATAGCATAAGGGAAGCAATAATCCCATAAACCTGATAACAGAGTTCAGGGAGACATACTTGCAATAAATACCATCAAGGTTTTCAAGAAAATAGACAAACGTACAAGTTATACATATGGAGTGTCAAACACACTAGTGGATACATGTTCTTTATATAATGCATACATGCTCTAAGATAGGGGCAAACGGATGAAAGAATGCCTAGCACTCTGTCTCGCCGCAACACCACTTGATGCTAAAGCCTGGAAGGGTGGGAGAGGATGAGTAACCAAAGTCACTCAGTGAATGGATTAACACAATTCTGAAAAAAATCAAAACAAACCAAAATTTTACAATAGCCAGGCTTTTGCAATAATACGTATAGTCTTGAAACTTTTCAACTTTTAAACAATATCTAAATGTAGGATGTGAAACCAATTTGTTTAAAATAAAACATAGGTTTTCACAAGTATATTCAAAGCCTCACAACATATCATCATGTGTATAACAAATATTTAACATAAGTCGCATGTTGAGCATAAACACCAATTTGAGCAAATGAAGTTACCAACATTCACAAATAAACATTTGGCATAATACGAGTTTTAAAAGTGTTAAATAAATTTTATCATAAACTCGACAATAAGCCGATCTTTCTAAAATATGTGAAGGAATACCTCATTTCAAGGATTTCTCCTGCATTGAAAACTGGATTTCCAAAATGCAAATTCTCATATCGTGGATATTTAAAATACAAAACAAACTGTTCACTATTGAAGAATCCAATCCAAGAAATCATGATTTTGTAGAAACCAGAATATAATAACATTCTCAAACCCAATTAGCCTATAAAACTTCTTTGACCTTAGCCACTGGCGCAATTAAGTCCAAAACCATCAAGGTCTTCATACCCTTAATGTTAGGCCACTGAGAACCCATGTGGTAATATTAGGGTTCTCGGTGAAATACCTCTTCAAGGCTTCTAAGCACCTCCCGAAAGAGCAAACCATAAATGGAATCCCTCACTCCCCCTTTATAGGCTGGTCATGAGTGTTCCCCCTTAATGCAGTAGGTTTGGGCTAAAGCCCAAATCATCATCAAAGCCACCCTATCAAGAACATCAAGACCATAGCCCACCACTTCCGTGGATATGCTCAAGACCTGTAGGTGTCCAAATCAAGACAATCCTTGTGCAACATGTCATACATTGGGAATGAAAACCATTTTCACAAGTGTTGATGCCTAAAACATGTTAATGCATAACAAGTTTCAATAAATCATTTCAACTCCAATATACGAGTATATTCATAAAAACTTTCATTCAAATGTCAAGAGTTTCATATATAAATCAATATCATAGAAACTCTTTCAAACCAATCAAAACACAAATATAATATGATAAAGTCATGATATACTTTCAAATCAAACCATGAAAATCTTTAGATAATATTCTACTAGAAATGTGTAATCAACTTAACCCACTCACAAACTTAGGAGATAAAGATTGCGAGCATGCTGCTCCTCTATTGGCTCCTTGCCTCGAGCCGAGTTCTCACCACCTAACCAAAACACAACTACACACACACACACAAAATCAAGCAAGAAATAAGCAAAGTAAATTACAAATGAAACCCTAAGTCTAAGAATGCAATGCGAACCTAAACAAGGCCTAGGGTTGGCTCAAAACTGGGTTCAACGTTTCCAAGGAGCTCCTAAGGATTCTTGGTTTAATTCCCAACCAAGGAAACAAGTATTTGAAAGAGATTTTCTGGTGCTACAGTAATATATACAAGGTTACAACCAATCTTGGAAGAATTAGTGAGCATAGCATACACTCCAATCAGGCTCCTAACACGAGCAAGCAAGAAAAGAGAACAAAAAGCAAGCTTTCAAGCTAAACAACAAAACCCTAGATATACCAACAATATCATCCAACCATCAAGGAAAAACAAGAAGTAAAACAAGGAGAATGAAGGGCTTACCTTTCTAGCCTCAAAGATGAAGAAAGGAAGAGGGTTGGGGGTCTCAATCTATGAAGAAGAAGGGAAGAGTCATCCAAGGTTTTCCTCCACCAAGAGAAGCCAAAGAATAAGAGGAAATATGGAGAGGAAAACATAAGGGTTTAGGGTTTAAAAAACTTTAAAGAAGACCCTTAGCTCAACTAAAGGAACCAGAAAATGCCCAAAAACGTGTCGTGTGCCTTGCATAAGGGCGCACACACTACTGGAGGGGTGCCCAGGACTCGCCCTATGCCCTTAGGACTGCCTGGGCATCCTCCGTACCCGTCTTATGAGTGCAGATAGGCCACACAGCAAGCGCAAGCCATGCCGAGCTAGCTTGCACAAGTGTACGCTCACCCGCATGAGTCAAAATGACTCGAACACACCCCAAAGGACTCGATCAACACTACCGAAGCAAATACGAACAAGGCCCTTCTAAAACTTTGAGTCAGTGCACACACAAAAGATCAAAACACCATAGTAGTTTTCTCAACATTGCAAACAACACATTTAGCCATTGCCTTAAACCTTGTACTAACTACTTCCATAAATTGTCGAACATTTTTAAAAATTACCTCAATATTTTGATCCTTGGCAAGACCTTTACTTTTTCATTGCTTCAAAGTCTTCGAGGCATTGCTATATGAAGTCATGGGAGATGAAGAGTCACCAGGTTCTTGCATAGGCATGAAAAAAAATCTTTAACTTGCAAATTTGCGAGAGGCCCCCATTCTCATTCAAGCTAATGTTATCATGCATGTACTGATTAGCATCATCTACAAGGTTGTCTCTCGCATGGCCATGAGGTTGATCTTTCCCGAATGATTACCTTAAAGTAACATGTATATTCCAAAATCCGATATTTATTCACCATGGCTTATTTGATTGTGTGAGCCATGGAAATACCCATTTCTCTATAATTTTTAATATTTCTAAAAATAATTTTATTCTTTATAGAAATATTTAAATTAGATGTATATTTTAATTTTATGATTATAAAAAAATAAAATATATTTTATTAATATATGTGTAACTAAATTAATAAATTTTTTTTGTTTAAATTTTCTTTTCATGCTTAGGTTTTGAAATTATATGTGATATATCTCAAAATAACATATTTTCATAATTTAGATATTTTCCAAAAATTTAACACAAAATCACTTCAGTTTAAATTTGTTAAATATTTTTGCATCATAATTCTCCTATTTTTTGGAAGAAGATATACTTCAAAATTTTATTTCCACCATTATATATTGGCAATA
Source organism: Dioscorea cayenensis subsp. rotundata (assembly GCF_009730915.1). Classification (NCBI taxonomy): domain Eukaryota; kingdom Viridiplantae; phylum Streptophyta; class Magnoliopsida; order Dioscoreales; family Dioscoreaceae; genus Dioscorea; species Dioscorea cayenensis. The sequence goes on along the minus strand of NC_052485.1, from coordinate 18,120,032 downwards.
TATAAAAATTTTAAGAGAATTATAGTTAAACAAGTCATTATAAAATATTTAATGATAAAATTATTTGATATATGTTTCAAAATAGCAAAGACATTTGTATTTTGTTACTATTATATAGTGTTTGATAAAGATATAAAAATAAATTTTTATCTTCATTAAATAATAATTGATGTTATATAATATATTAGTATAAAATATTACCAAACATAATACAAATTAATTCCATAAAAATATAAGAATATATTAAACTAATTAACTATATAGTGAATTATTTATTTTATAAATAATAAAGCACAATGGTGTATTTTATAACTAATAAAACCTAATGATCACCTTGGATGGGGTAACATCACTCTAAATGACCATATACAAAATCTAAATTTACAAATTTTTCCAACCAAACACAAAATCTTATAATCCAACGTCTAACCAAAGATTAGATTTGACTCTCACTTTGTTTTCAATTTTAGGATTTATAAATATATTGTAATTAGCTTCTGCTACAGTCTATGCTTATGCTTCTTCTGCTAATCTACACTCTCAGGTTGCTCAGCTTACCGAGCAGATTCATGCCATGCAGCGTGCTATACAGTGCAATACTTCTTCTGTTATGCTGGTGCCTCTGGTATATCTTCCTCTTCCTGGATTTTATATTCTAGTGTCACTTATCATATGACTACAGATGCCTCTAGCCTAGTTTCTTATCACGTAATATGGTCATCTGCAATTCACTTCATTTGACATTCCTGACGTCCATAATGTTCTTAGCTTAGCTCTTAACCTTATCTTAGTTAGTCAGCTCACTAATCATGGTCTCATAGTTACTTTTTCTTCTTTTGCTTGTTCTTTACAGGACCATCTTACAGGTTAGACGATTGGGATTGGACGTAGAGTTGGAGGACTTTATCACTTAGACCATCTTCATTTACCCGCTCTTCACTCTTCTTACATTGCAGTCTCTGTGTTCTCTCAATCGTTGGCACAATCATCTCAGTCACTTGTCTAGTGCTCGTCTAAAACTTTTAACAAGTTCAAGTAGTCTTGGTTCTGTTCCTACTACTTCTTTACATCCATGCATGGTTTATAAGCTAGCTACACACGCAGCTCTTCCCTCTCTTCACATGAATCTATTTCAGAATCTACTTTTGATCTTATTCACTTTGATGTTCGTGGCTTTGCCACACTCTCATCTTTTGGTGATTTCTTTTATTATATCTATTTTATTAATGACTTCTCACGTTATACCTATCTTTACTTGATCGTTCTTGATCTGAGGTCTTTGTCATTAATTCTCAATTTACACAAATGGTATATACTCAGTTCGATAAATGTATTAAGGTCTTTCGCTCTAAGGGGGGCGCGAGTATCTCTCTACATCTTTTCCAACATTACTCTCTAATCATGGCACTCATTCTTAGTAATCTTATCCTCCCACACCAGCTCAGAATGCTGTTATTGAGTGCAAGAATAGTCACATCTTGAAACTGCTCATGCCTTTCTCTTTACTTCTTCTGTTCCTCAAACATTCTGGGCTTAAGCTATTCTTACCTCCATCTATCTCATCAATAGAACTCACACCTCCACTATTTTTGGAATCACTCCTTATGAGCATCTTTACTCTCATTCTCCCTCTTATGGTCATCTTCGCACTTTTGGTTATACATGTTTCATTATTTTACCCACTGTTGAGTAAACCAAACTCTCTCCATGTTCCGCCATGTTCATTTTTCCAGGCTATAGCTTTGAACATAAGGGTTATCGCTGCTATGATCCTCTATCTCACTGCTTCGTATTTCTTATCACATTACATTTCTTGAAGATACACCTTACTTTTCTTCACCTTCTCTGAACCTTTCCTTTCTTAAGTCTCCATCTGGTGCATTATCTCCACTCTCTTCAGTTGTTATTCCAAGTTCCACTATCACTGCCAATTTTATGTCTTCTCCAAAAGTTTCCTCTGACACCTCTTTTGTTCCTCCATCCCTCTCATTTGCGTGTACTAACAGTTTTGGTGATTCACCTTCTCTCCCCACCGACTCACCCTCTCTTGAAGATGTTCCTGCTGCCTCCCATCATTACCTAGACCGTATTTGCCATCCTCCTGTTGGGTATGCACTTTCTCTTTCCACTACCCACTCCCCAAATTTCCATGCCTTTCTTTCTACTATTCACTCTCATTTCGAGCTGCGGTCTTATCGTGAGGCTGTGAGACATCCCTAGTGATAATAGGTTATGACTGAGGAGCTCGATAAACTTCAGTGCATGCATACATGGGAGGTTGATCTATTTTCTTCTGATGTTACTCCTATCAATTACTAGTGGATCGACCGGGTCAAGACCCGACACTACAACAAATTTTATTTTTAGTGATAATAAAAGTTATCACTAAAAGTAATAATTTTAGTCACAATTAGTAATTGTAGTAAATTTTAGAAATCGCCAGCTCCCATCACAAATACCTCAGATGTTAATACAAGAATGACCATTTTAGACAAATGGTCACAACTACTCTATATTTTTGTGACCAATTTCACGACACAAACAAATTTAATATTTGTGACAAATCAATATAGCCACAATAACAATATTTATTTATGTTAATTTTGTTGGCACAAAAAACTTTTAATTGTGACGAATAAAGTGGTCACAATAATTTGTTCTGTTGTGTCAATTTTGTCGACACAAGAAAAATGCTAAATTGTGACGAATAAGCCATCATAATAATCTATTTTATTGTGACAATATTATTGACACAGAAAAAATAAAATAGTGACAAAACGTTTTTTGTCAATAGTAATATTTTTATTGGTGACCAATACTTCGTCACTAATGTTACTTTGAGATATTGTTGTGTTTATATTGTCACAAATAAAATTATTAATTTAAAAATAATGTTGTCACTAAAATAAAAATTATGTTACCCTAATTTCACCACTAATATAATAAATTATTTGTGATTAATATAAAGTTATATTTTATATGTTTTTGTCAAGACAAATTTTTAGTAGTAAAAATATTGTCACATAAGCAAATAAAATATTTAATATTATATGAAAATAAATAAATAAATAGATAAACAAATATCATCAAAATATACAAAATTTTAAATTTGAATATATAAAATCGAAAATTATAATATCGAAAATACAATTATAAAATCATTTTTAAAAAAAGAAAAAAAGATTATAAAATTACCAAATTTGGAGATGAAGTACTCCTCTATGCATTTGAATTTTCTCTTTTGCTTTTCAGCCTAAACTTCGGCTAGAATTTGACTCTTTTGTTGAGACTTTAATGTTATTCCCTTTCCTTGATGGTTATTCTGCACATTTAGGGGGGAAAAAGAATCTAATGAAATAATTTTAAAATTTTAAAAATTTTAATTTAATTACAACTTTCATATCATTATTTCTTCTCAATTGAGACAAGTCCCATGTTGCATTTGGCTTTTGTGATTTTCAATGGATAAAAAATCATTAAAAAAAAAAAGAAAAAAAAATCACATAATCAAAATCTAAATAACATATTCGTATGATGAACCTGAACCTAACATTCAAAGTATCGAAAAAGAAAACACTAATAAATAATCATCATTGAAAAAAATTCAATAAACCTAGATTTGAAGATTAAAAAAGATAAAGCAAAAAAATAATTGTCTCTTATCCATTGCATAAACTAAGCAAAAGAATTTAAGAAAAGAAAATTAAGCAAATCTTGTGGCCATTAACAACATGTACCTTTACATCAAGAGCTAGTTGAGTCACTTTAATCCTCCAAATCAAATGAAACAGAACTGTTGCCATCGATCTCCATAGGCACATAATTACTCGAGGCTTCACTCCATTTGTATGTTAAGTTCATTGAGGATATATATCTTTTTAAATTTTAATTTTTTAAAAAAATTTATATTATCTAGATTTTGTTTTGTGAGATTTGGTAAATCTATATTTAATTTTTATTTTTAAAATCTTTCTCTAACACTACAAGAGTTGAGACTTTTAGTGACAACTTTTTTGTGTCTCTATGTTATTTTGACACAAATAACATGTTTTTTGTGTTAAAAAAAAGTTAAGTGACACTATTATTTATATTAATTGTGATAACTTATGTTTTTGTCACTATTACACTAATAATTGTGGCAATTTAGTATGTGCCACAATTAAGTCGTCACAATCAATGTATTAATAGTGTCAAAAATTCTTTTGTGTCCATTGTTTGTCACTAAATGCATATAAGATTTGATATTGAAAATTTTTAAATGACAATGACTTGTAATTGTGACCAAATATATTGTCATCACTACAAAAGTCAAGTTTTTAGTGACAATTTTTTTGTCTCCCTATTATTTTGCCACAAATATTAGGTTTTTTGTATTAAAAAAAGTTAAGTGACACTATTATTTTTATTAGTTGTGTTGACTTATTTTTTGTAACTATTACACTAATAATTGTGATAATTTAGTACGTGTCACAATTAAGTCGTCACAGTTAACATATTAATAGTGTCAAGAATTCTTTTGTGCCCACTGGTTGTCACTAAATGCATATGAGATTTGATATTGAAAATTTTTAGATGAGAATGATTTGTAATTGTGGCCAAACATATTGTTGTCACTACAAAAGTCAACAATTTAGTGGTAATTTTTTTGTGTCTCTATATTATTTTGTCACAAATATTAGGTTTTTTGTGTTTAACAAAGTTAAATAACACTATTATTTAAATTAATTGCGATAACTTATATTTTCATCACTATTACACTAATTATTGTGACATTTTAGTAAGTGTCACTATTAAATCATCACTATTAAGTATTAATTGTGTCAAAATTCTTTTCTCCCCACTGTTTGTTACTAAAATTTTTTGATGAGCTTGATGTGTAATTGTGACCAAATATATCGCCGTTACCACACGAGTCAATATTTTGTTGAAATTAATTGTGATAACTTAAGTTTTGGTCACTATGACACCAATAATTGTGACAATTTAGTATGTGTTACAATTAAATCATCACTATTAACTATTAATAGTGTCAAAATTTCTTTTGTATCCCTTGTTTCTCGCTAAATTCAAATGAGAATGTTAAACATTTTCTTGATGGGAATGACATGCAATTATGAGCAAAAAATATTGTTGTCAGCATAATATAGTCAAGACTTTTATTAACAACTTTTTTATGTCTCTGTTATAATTTATGTTTTCATCACTATTACACTAGTCATTGTGACAATTAGTATATGTCACAATTGAATCATCCTCGCTTGTGTCCCCCATCCCTTGCCCCCTACGTTGTCCACCCCTATCCAACACCTTCCCCTCCTCCTCCCCCGTGTTCCTCCCGTCTTGTATGGGAGGTGAGAGGTTTGGTTGGCATGGAAGATTTATCCAGATTTGAACAATTAATTGATTAAATTAATTTATTAAAAATATAAAAATAAAAGTTATATAATTTTGATGATGATAGTATTAAATTTTTGGATAGCCAATGAATATAAATGAAGTGTGGGTGTTACATGTTAAATCCTAAAATTGGATGTATTTCATATATTACAAATTAATATATATTTTTTTAAAAAAATTAATATGAAAATTTTATTTTATAAAACATTATAGAAAAATCTTGTTTTAAAAAAAATTAGGAGCTGATGATGTATAGGACTCCGGATAACACTCAATAAAGCTGGTTAAATCATTGCCTTTAGAGTTCCTAGAACACCAAATTTAGTTAGTTCATGAAGTGAAGTGTGAAAATTTTGTAGCTTTGTTGAATAAATGTGGTTATTTTTAAATTGTAATATGTATCAGATATTTGGTTAGCTGAGAATCTTGAAGTGATTTCTAGACCAAACTACAAAACTTGAACCCCTTGCCAAAAGCCAGCATCCAAACCCGGTCCCTTTCTTGACCCAGTTCTTAGCCTCAAAATGGGGAATTATTGGATTTTTCTTGGGAAGAAATATAATTCTATTTTTATTCATGCTAAAAATCTAATTATTTGATTTGTTATAATAAAATTTGGTTCAATTAATAATTATTTGGTTTTTATATTTTTGGAAAGAATTCAAAATTTTAATTTTATCCACAATAGACGGTTGAAATTTTATTTGGATGTAATTATTTGTGTTTTTTATATTTTTTAAAATAACTATAATTTTATTAAAAAAATCATCATTCATCACAAAAAAAAAAAAAATCAATAAACTATTCAGAGATTTTGATTTTTATTGTAGCTAAAAAATCTAACAGAATTTAAGAATCACTAAAGATATTTGATAGATTTTTTATTAATGGATAATTAATCATAACAAGATATTTTTGTTCTTCCTAAAAATCTAATTATTTGATTTGTTATAATAAAAATTCGGTTTAATTAATAATTATTAGGTTTTTTTAAATTTTTGGAAAAGAATTCAAATTTTTTTAATTTTTATTCACACTAAATATGTTAAACAGTTCAGATTTTATTTGGATGTAATTATTTGTTTTTTTATTTTTTAAAATAACTATAATTTTATTTTAAAAAAATCATCATTAATCGAAAATACAAAAAAATATCAATAAACTGTTCAGAATTTTTTTTAATTTTTTTTAAAGTTTATAAAGAATTATGATTTGATTTTTATTCTAGATAGAAAAACCTAACAGAATTTAACATCACAGATTTTTTTTATTATTGGATATTTAATCATAATGAGATTGATTTAAATTATAATGATAATATTGATTCTGCCGCCCACGTTCTCGTGCTCAATATATAATGTCCAGAAGCAAAAGAATAAAATTTATAAATACTTTTTTTCTAAAATAAAATTTTTTTAAAAGTATAAATACTAATTTGTAACAAAAATGGCTAAATAATATTATTTAGAAAAATATACATGTCAATTTGCAAATTTTTAAAGGACAAAACAATAAATGTTCTTAAATATTTTTTTTTCCAAAATTAAGAGTTATTTAAGATTATATTTGTATCAATTTGTAAAAATAATATGCTTGTTCCAAAGTACGAAGAAAAGTGTTTACATACTCAAAAAATAAAAACAAATTTTCCACTAATGCTCAATCATCATCATCGTCACTTTCCAGGTTATCACATGCTATATTTGTCTCATCATCAATGGTAAAATTATCTTCATTTGTCTCATATCCATCTTCTTCTTCTTCAGCTCCCATAAAGCTATTGTTTAATGGATTTCCTTCAACGAGTTGCGACTTGTAAATCAAATCTATCCAAAGATATGACATCATTGTCACTTTATCGAAGTAGCTTCATGAAGTGTAAAGCCAAAAATTTTTCATTTTCTTGGCATGCCTCATCTCCTATGTTATCATCGGGAAGATCATACAAATCACGAGGTTTTTGTCTTGACAACAACTTGCCAATTAGGCTCCTTAATATCTCTTACATAATAAACTTGTTCGACTTGAGAAGCCAAAACATAAGGTTCATTAGTTTTTCAACTTACGTGTGACATTGACCATAGGAAACCCAAACTTATCGACCTTGAATCCTCCTTTATGATACACATCCCACCAGTGAGCCTTAAATAATATGATACTATTCCCTCCCTGATAATTTAATTGTATGATATCTGTTAATACCCCAAAAATAATCTAAATTGCTGTATTCATATCACCTTTTTACAAGAATTCCACTATTTTTGTGATTTCGGATGCAAGTCTACGTCCTTTGTGTTAAACCTCCACCCATTGATAAGAAAAACTTTTATATCGAAAAAAAACTACGCCTATCTGGTCCATAAGCTAAATGCAATAATTGGTCACTAACCATTTCACTTCCTTCATCGTGCAACTTGGTGACCTGTTACAAGTAATAACCGTTTGAACAAAAATATTATATAAAAGTTATACATTCAAAAATATTAATAATACTTACATATTTCTTGAACCAATGATGAAATTCTTTTTGGTGTCTTCTTTCTACATTTTTAGGATCTTCTCTTCCAAGTTTTTCTTTATGCATGCTTCACATCAAAAATTAAAAAAATTTTATTAATTGCAAATAAAATGTATCAAACATAAATCAAACACATTAAATGAATAATTCACAAATTTATGGGACTTACTCCACAAACTCTCTAATTTCTTCACAATTTTCTAGCACATATATTGTAGCTTGATCCCATTCAGTTAAGCTTAGCTGATCATATTTTTTTCCAAGCAAAGGTCTACCAGCTTGCGAAAAAACATGCAATACAGAGTGTGAATGAACACCCCTCCCCTCATCATTTCTTCCAACACGATTTATTCTAGTTTCAGTTCGATGCAAATACCTTGAACAAAAATGCATGCATTCTTGCACAATATATGCCTCGGCGATTGATCCTTCTGGACGTGCCTTGTTTCTCACGTAAGATTTAAGCCTACGCAAATATCGCTCTATAGGATACATCCAGCGGAACTGTACTGGCCCAGCAACTTTAGCTTCGCTCACAAGATGAATGGTTAAATGTACCATAATGTCAAAAAATGATGGTGGAAATATCTTTTCTAACTTGCAAAGTGTGAACGAAATTGATTTTTCAAGTCTCTCCAGGTCATCAAAATACAAAACTTTAGCACATAACTCTCTTAAATAAGTGCACAATTCAATTAATGCTTCGCACACCTCTTTATCCAACAAACCACGAATAGCCAAAGGGAGATATCGATGCAAAAACACATGGCAATCATGACATTTCATTCCAACAACCTTGCATTCAGTAAGAATCACACATCGAGAAATATTTGAAGAATAACCATCTGGAACTTTTAGATCATTTAAGAACTGACAAAATGATCGTTTTTCATCTTTAGACAAGGTATAACACGCAGGACGAAACATATACCTTCCATCACTAGTGGTAGTTGCATGAAGCTCAGGACGTATACCCATATCTTCTAAATCAAAACGAGAATTTATTGTATCTTTAGTCTTGCTCTCGATGTTTAGTAAAGTCCCAATAATATTATCACAAACATTTTTCTCGATATGCATGACATCCAGATTATGTCTCACTGTAAGTGTTCTCCAATATGAGAGTTGAAAAAAAATACTCTTTTTTCTCCAATTTCCAAACAATAGAACATCTCCACGTTTCCTTTTCTTTGAAGCCTTACCAAAAGTGATCTGTTCAATGAAAATAGCAAGTAAAAAAAAAATCATATGACAGATAATATAAACATGAATTATTAAAAAACAACTAAACTTCACCTGGGAAAATTGACTATATTGTTCAACAATATCATCTCCTGTCAATTGTTTTGGTGCACTTCGATTTTCTTTGGTACCATCAAATGCTTTGGCATTTTTCCTCCAAGAATGATTGGTCGGTAAGAAGCGACGATGACCAAGATAGCATGTTTTATGCCCATTTTTAAGCCTGCGAGAAGATGTTTCAAGATTGCAAACAGGGCATGCTAACTTGCCTTTGGTGCTCCATCCTGATAAATTAGCATAGGCTGGAAAATCATTTATGGTCCACAAGAGAGCTGCCCGTAACTGAAAGTTACTCTTTGAAAGTGCATCATACGTCTCTACACCACTCTCCCAAAGGCATTGTAGCTCATCGATCAATGGCTCTAAGTATACATCAATATCATTTCCAGGAGCTTTAGGACCAGGAATCAAAAGTGACATCATGATATGTTGATCTTTCATACAAAGCCATGGTGGAAGGTTATAAGGGACTAATACAACTGGCCATACACTATAAGAAGAGCTCATATTCCCAAATGGGTTAAAACCATCACTTGCTAAACCAAGTCGAATATTACGTGGATCTGCTGCAAAAATGGGGTGTGTTGCATCAAAACTTTTCCAAGCTGGAGAATCGACTGGATGTCCCATAAGCTCATTATTACATGGTTTTTCCTTATGCCACCTCATATCTTTAGCAATATTGTATGACATGTACAGTCTTTGCAAGCGTGGAGTTAGAGGAAAATATCGCAAGACTTTCTGTGGAATATTTTTCCTACCATCATGCTCATTAGTCATATTCCTCATTTTCCCATCATTCTCCCATCTAGATTCACCACAAGTTGGGCATGATTGTGCATTCTCATAATTCTTCCAATAAAGTATGCAATCATTTACACAAGCATCTATTCTCTCATATGAAAGCCCCAAATCTCGAGAAACTTTCTTACAGTCATTATATGAGCTAGGGACTTTATTACCTTTAGGAAACCATTTTTTCATTATTTGAAGTAATTTGTCAACAGCATTGGCACTAACCTTGTAGAGACATTTCCAATTCAGTACTTCAACAATGAATGATAATGTAGAAGATTCCTCACATCCTGGATATAAATCTTGCTCCAACTCATGTAATAATCTGAAAAAGATAGCAGCGTCTTTATTTGGACTTGTGGGGTTACCTTTGAAAGAATCATTAGCTTCTTTATTTGGAGCGCTATTATCATCCATCACAAATGCATCATTTGTAATTTGAACATCAATTTTTTCAACATGATTTGCATGAGCATATCCAAGATCACTTAACATATGGCGCATCCCGTATTCATTATCACTTTTATCACTCTGATTAGCATCATCATCATCATCATTATCATCTTCAGAATAATATTGTAGACCCTCTCCATGATTGTACCAGTGCTTGTAGTTTTTGCTTATCCCATTTAACATCAGATGTTCATAGATTGATTGTCGTGTCCTAAATAAATTGTTATTGCACTTTTTACATGGACAACGAGCAGCTCTTCCTTCATCAAGTTGCTTAAACGCAAAATCAAGAAACTCATTCACTCCTTTTTCATATTGTGGTAATGTTCTATCAGAAATTTCCATCCAAGCTTTATCTATCACCATTGTCCTATAACATAAATTGATATTAAAAATCATATAAAAAAATAATTAGGTTAATGCAAACAAAATCACTAAAAAGCTGATTTTTTGTAAGATTCTCTAATTATTTCATTGACTCTCTTATTTAAGTCATTCACACACTTTGTTTAATTTAAATATAAAATTAGATTAATCATAATTTAAATTTGTACTTTTTGGTTGAGCACACAGTACATAGAATCAAAGGAAGTCTTAACCAGCTGAAAGTGGTTAGTAATTGTCTTTGTTTTTTTAAGATGTATTATATTCGTGTATTTATACACGAATATATTATGCTAAAAACAAATATTCAAGTTTCAAGTTTCAAGGACTCACTACAATATATTGCCATGCATGATATGAAATATATATATATATATATATGGGTTTAAATTTCAATTAGTCAAGTTGGGTGACTCAATCAGATTATGACATTGAAAAAGAAGCTAATGGGTTTAAATTTCAATGTCAAAGACATGGAATTTGCTTCGAAATATTTTCTGGGCTATCTGTGGGTAATTTAAGTTAATTGATTCATCATAGACAAGGAATTTGCTTCGAAACTTTTCCTGAGAATTCCCTGGGTAATATTAGCAAGGTATTTTTCATAGGCAATCCGTTGCTAAAGTTTCAAAAAATTGAAATGTTAGTCCCTGGGTAATCCCTGGGTAATATTTACTAGGAATTGTGTCTTGGGTAATTCGTTAGAATTTGGATGTAGCAGTAATGAATCAAGGCCTTGGTAATCCCTTGCTAAATATACTTAGGGATTATTTCCTGAATAATCCTTGGGTAATAAAATTTGAAAAAAAAAAAGATTATTCCCTTGGTAATCCCTTGCTAATATAAAACAAAATTTCAATTATTTATTTTAAAATTATATTATAAATTATAATACAAAAACCTGTATTAAATCATTCATTTAGAATAATAAGTACATTTTACTACAATGTGCTAAAAATAACAATTGCAATCTATCATAACCAAGTATGAAAGATTATATTAAACATTGCCAAAGACATTAACAAACAATACAATTCATATTCAAAATAACCAAAGAACAATTAGTGAATAAACCAGAACACATTAATTCTTGATAAACATTGTTGACAGTTTACACAATGTACATATAGAACAATCGATGAATAAACCAATATGAAATAAATTCATTAATCCAACACCCAACTAACAACACCAAATAATTCAAATTTAAATATGTATATATATATATATATATATATAGATAAAAAAAAACAAAATCAAGAATGGGAGAGAAGACCCAGATGATCCGACCTCTAGAACACGTGTACTCGTGAATTGAGTGTGCAGTAGAGGAATGACGACGGATTTCGCCGGCGAGTTAGTAGCCGAGAAGGGATGCCCCAATTCCAAATATAATTAGCTACTTAAATTCCTAGAAAGCACACATTCAACAATGGTTAGACTTTAAATCAAAATTACAAACAGCTATTAAAAAAATAACATCAAATCAAAAATAGTAGGACTCAATATGTTAATTGTTAGATTACAGCACAAACAAAAATCTTAATTTGGAACAAAAATTTTATTTAATATAATTATAAGAACATATTTATATTTGGATATATTTGAATTTATATAATACATTTATATAATACTTTAGTGGTTAAAATATTTAATAGTGAGATCGAGATTTAATTTCCTCTTCATACAAAATTGAAAAAGAAAATAATAAGAGTTAAGTTCATTTTGACAAAAGAATGACAGAATAATAAAACATGAGCGTTTTAAGTGACTATATTATAAAAATAATTAAAAAAAAAAAATTTGTCCTTATAATTATGTTATTCCTTGCTAATCTAGCTAGGCATGCTAACAAAGACAATAGATGCATTAATGCATTCATATTGTCAGAGATCTTTTCTAAATGTTAAATTAAATGAATATATATATATATATGCATATATTCTTTTAATAGAAAAATTATATAAACTTTTTTTTAATAACAAAAACACCAGTTTCCCACTAACTCTACTGCAATGTGTGAGTTAAAACAAGGACAAAAGTAATTGAGATTAGTGATTTATATGATCAGTTAAACTCTAATCATAGTCACTAATATCTTCAACGTAAAACAAAACACAGAAAAAAAGCCATTATTATTAAAATTGCAAATTCAAATAACAAAACTAAACACGGATTTTAATTTCACTAAATAAAAACATCAAAATTATAACATCAAAATTATAGAAACATCAATTCATGCAAGTCGAGCACTGAATCATGCATTGGTTTCCACCAAAAGGTTTCCATTTGTGAATTTCTCAAGGCTACCAACAAACAGAACTACGTTCCAATGCTTAATCCTTCTCTCAAGTAGAAACATTCTACATTTAAGTTGTTGATGCAAAGCAAAAAACTGAAATTTCTACCGAACTCAATGATCCTTCCATCCAACAATCAATACAAAAGAGAAAATCAACATAAACCCAAGAACATGCACCTTTTATAATTTCAAGCATGTGGTTGTAGATGCAACTTAATAAGAAGTTTACATAAAGTGAACAATTTGGCAAAATTGACATCGAATATTTAAAATGGAAATTCTCAAAGAAGCAAGATGAAACAAGGGTTTGCCTCCCAATTCATTACCAAGTTATGAGCATCAATACAACTTTGAGTGTTAATGTTCTAAATTAGACAATTAGCTCCTTGATAATTTGTCAAATTAACTAGAGAACCATAATCATTGAATATTGGTGTTGAGTCTCTTTTAACTGAGCGATAGACACAACCTATTTCTACAAAAAGACACAAACCAGACTTTTCATTGAGACATACACATAACCACCTTGTCCTTGAGAAAATCCCCTCTTGTTGTCTCCATTCAAAATCCTGCCATCAAAGAATTACTCTAAAAACAAAACAAAGATTCTTCTTTGTCAATTCTAGTAACCAAAACACCATTAAAATAAAGAGACAAACTACTCACCATGCACTCTTTAACTTGAAACTGAATTAATCTAAAAGTGAATTTATCTAAAAGTGCCAACCCACAGGGAGGCAAATCCCCAATTTATGCACCACCAAATACGGGAACAAATTAAAAAAAAAACAGCTCCTTAATAAAACCAAATAAAACATCCTCAAATCCCAATCAAATTAAAAAAAAAAGAAAAAGGCAAACATCAAGACAAACAAGACAACACTTCCAAAAACAAATAATAATAATAATAGAATTCCAGAGAAACATAAAAGAGATCAGAAATTAGAGATCAAAAAGAGTGAAGAGGCACGGACCGAGATCACTTTGGAGAGGATGAGGATGCCACAGTCGGGAGAGGAAGAAGCGGCGGTGAGATCAGCTGGCGCAAGACCCTAACTAGGCTCGACAAATATCATCAATAGAAGATTAATTATTACTTATATTTGTTAATTGTTGTTTATCTCTATTGATGAAAACCTAAACCATAGCCAGCATGCAATAAAATTGGATTCACAATTTGATTCCAAGATCTCTACAAGATCAAGCATGGATTATGGGGATCGGAAGAGATTTTTACCCTCAAATTCTGAAAACCCTAGCTTTGATCCGTAAGAGATCGAAGGAGAAGAGCTGAAAAGATCACCAGATGATGCTCGAGGGCTCACTAGATGATCGCCAGATGATCAAGTTCGCGAGATCGCGGTGAGAGGGCATCGCGATAGCGGAGGTGGCAGCGAAAGCGGTGGAGGAGGAAGCGGCGTGGGGAGAGGCGGCGTGGAAGCGTTGTGGAGGTTGTATAAAGATGGGATATGTTTAGGGGTGAGAGATTTCTGAAAATCTATTTTTTTTAAAATAATCTAAAATTACTAAAATTATGTGTATAATTTTAAACTTAAAAAATTTTATAATTTTGTTCCATATCTCTACTATTAAATGTAAATAAAAAAAAGTGAAAAAAATCTTTTCCCAAAAAAATCAGAACAAATCTCTTAAA